>NC_059277.1:6902269-6919769 GCF_017591435.1 Portunus trituberculatus
AAACACGCACACACACGCATACACACACGCACGCAGTAAACACACAGCCGCCATACTGACAACACATTACTGACAACTTACAAGTCATGAAGTAACAGGAGAGGAATATCCGAAAGAAAGCTGGAAAGAAATACACTGAAGTTAGACAAAGAGGGACGAGGCGGGGGTGGGGCTGTGTGGCGGGGAATGGCGGGATGGAGATGCCGGGACAGAATGGGACGCAGAGGGCCAGGCAGAAAGGAAGAACTGGAAAACAATAAACGGGAAGGAGAAAAAGAGGAAGTGGAAAAAAATAAAGGCAGATAAAGCATATTTAAATCGAGAAAAAGAGAAAGAAAAGTGGAGGAAAAAGTGAAAAAAAGAAAAGAAAAAGGAGAGAATAAAGGACAAATCAAACTGAACAGAAAGAAGGAAACAAGGAAAGGAGGAAAGGGGAGGAGTAGTTGGGTGGAAAGGCGGAGTAGTAGATTCAGTAGATGCCATGGAGTGGAAGGAAATGGATAGAGGATATGCTATGGTATGGATCAAGATGGTGGAAGATTGTGGATAACTGAAACAGGCGTCAATTATGAAGGAAAGGATGTTGGTGGATTGAATTAGAGCAAAGTGGAGTTGTGTGGAGTGGAATGAGGTGGAGTGGAGTGGAGTGGAGTGGTAAGAAATGGATTAGATAAAATAAGGTAAAGTAAGGTCAAATAAGATTAGGTGATGTCCGACTAGACTAAAGTAAGGTTAAGTAAGATTAGGTTAGGTAATAAAGGTTAGGTAAGGTAAAGACAAGGTAAGACAAGGTACGGTAAGATTAGATTAGGTTAGGTTAGGTTAAGTAACATGATTTAAGGAAAGGTAAAGGAAGAGGAGGAAAGCAGACTCACATAATTATATTCACATTCACATTCACCACCACCACCACCACGACGCACATGATCTTTTACCTCGCCGCGGACAAACAGACAAACAGACAGGCGGACAGACATGGAGACACCAATCATAAATGTTCTCAGGAGGGCAAGACTAAATTCAACTCTGGCGGTGGAGATCAAGGCAATGAGAGAGAGAGAGAGAGAGAGAGAGAGAGAGAGAGAGAGAGAGAGAGAGAGAGAGAGAGAGAGAGAGAGAGAGAGAGAGAGAGAGAGAGAGAGAGAGAGAGAGAGAGAGAGAGAGAGAGAGAGAGTGGGGGGATGGAGCTTTGGGATTGAGGTAAAGATGGAGGGAAGAGAGGAAGAGGAAGAGAAGAAAGAGGAGGAGGAGGAGGAGGAGGAGGAGGAGGAGGAGGGGAGGAGAAGACGAAAGGTGAAATGATTAGTTTGGATAAGAGAGAGCGGGTTTGGATATAAAAACGATCAGTGTGTGTGTGCGTGTGTGTGTGTGTGTGTGTGTGGGAGTTAGGGTGACAGGATGGCAGGGTGACAGAAAGGTTGGTAGCCAGGAAGGGTGAAATTCAGGGTGATAGTCAGACCTATAGTAAAGAAACTGAGACGATTAACTGTGACGGGGTTTCGAGACGTCCCAAAGAAGGTGTTGGAATGCTTTACCTGGTGTTGGGAGAGAGGGAGAGGGAGAGGGAGAGGAGAGAGATGGGGAGAGGAAAAGGAGGGGAGCTGTACATATAGTTGGGGGAGGAGGGGAGGGTGTGTGTAAGAAGGAAGGGTGGGGCTAGTGATTGGGGAGTGAAAGTTTTGGGTGTGTGAGGCGGATGGACTAAAATTGTATGCTTGCAAGAGAGAGAGAGAGAGAGAGAGAGAGAGAGAGTAAGGTACTACAATATACGGAGGATAGGAAAACTGAGGGAGAAGATGAAGAGAAAAAGACAACAAGTAGAGAGAAGATAAGGAGAAAAAAAGAACAAAGAGTGATAAGAATGGAGAACTTGGCGGACATTTAGGTGAGAGGAGAGGTGAAGGGAGAGTGAATGATTCTGTACATGGATAAAAGGAGAAGCGAACGGTGAATGATAATAGTGATAATTGAAGGAACATTTAAGTGAGAGGTGAGTTGAAAATAAAGGGCAAATACTCCTGTACATGGAAGCCTGGAAGGAAGGGAGAACAGATGGAGGGAAGCATAACGGAGCGGAAAACAGTATAGACCACTCGGTAATACTGTACACAGGGGGAACAAAAATAAAAAAGAGGGCGTTGGCGGGAGTGTGGGAGGGTTGGAAGTGAGCGGTGCAACGTTAACACTTACAGATCAATCATGAACTGGTAGGGCAGCCCTGACAGGAAGCTGCAACGAAGGTAACAAAGTGAGAAATTGAGTTAAGGAACACCACAGCGAGGAGCAGCACCAGTCCCGCCCCGCCAAGCACCGCCAAGCACCTCCATGTCCAACTCCCGAAGGACAGGCGGCTGGCGGCTGGCGGTTAGCGGGTGGCAGCTGGCTGGGTCCTGGGCACTGAGCACTAAGCCACAACACAGCTGGGCTACCAAGGGACTGTGCTGAGTGCTGACTGAGTGCTGAACATCGATAACGAACAAGTGCTGCGGAGAAGCTGTTTATACGTACACAATGCTATCTATTCAGTGCTGGAATGCTTAAAATGACAAAAAAAAAGAAAAACAGCAACATTGATATACTTTACTGAAAACATTAGAAATACATTGATGTGAATACTTATCTGGTCATTGAAGGAGAAAAAAGAGAACACTGCAGATTAATGTAATAATTGTATAACATTTAGAATTAACGGATTAGTGGCTGTAGATGTTAGTTAGTGGTGAGTTACGTTAGCATGCACAGGAGGAAAGGAAGGGAGGCACACTGTTGAGGGGCGCGGGTGGAGGGTGTGTGTGTGTGGTGTGTGTGTGTGTGTGTGTGTGTGTGTGTGTGTGTGTGTGTGTGTGTGTGTGTGTGTGTGTGTAGGCCTCGTTGTGTTCTTAGCTAATGATTATAAGTTTACGCAGTGATGATGATAATGGTAGTGATGATGATGATGATGATGATAATAATGATGATGGTGATGATAACAATAATAATAATAATAATAATGATAATAATAATATATGTTTACTTCTTCACATTACGATTTCACCCGACCAGTCAGTCAGTCAGGCAATCAATCAGTAAGTCAGTCAGTTAGTCAGTCAGTCAATCAACCAGTTAGTCAATCAGTCAATCAGTCTCAGTCAGTCAGTCAGTCAGTCAATCAATCAGTAAGTCAGTCAGTCAGTCAGTCAGTCAATCAATCAGTGAGTCAGTCAGTCAATCAATCAGTAAGTCAATCAGTCATTCAATCAGTCAAAACACACACACACACACACACACACACACACACACACACACACACACACACACAAATGAACCAGCCTTTAATACTCCTCTCGTTCCTGTACCTTCTTTTTTCCTCCCACGGTATATTTTTGCATTTCCTCTTCCTTGTCTTTCTCCCCTCGCCTCTTTATTTATCCTTTCTTTTTTTGGGGTCCTGTTCTTAAATACTTCTGTTGTTTTCCTCCTCCTCTCTTTCTTTCTCTATCTATCTCCCTCTTTCTCTCTTCTTTCACTCTTTCTCTCTCTCTCTCTCTATTTCCTTTAGTACATACGGATAGATTCATAATGTTTTGTTTACGTTTGGGAGAGAGAGAAAAGGAAAGAGAGTGAGAGGTGATAAAAAGGGTGATAAAGTATAAAGTGGATAAAGAATGGAGGATGAAAAGATAAGAGACGAAATGATAAAGTTAAGTTTGGTAGAAATGATGCAAATACAGTAACATTATTTTCTTTTTATCTTTTTCTTTTGTCACCAAGAAAATAAATGATGAGAAAATGTTTGTTGATCTCTCTCTCTCTCTCTCTCTCTCTCTCTCTCTCTCTCTCTCTCTCTCTCTCTCTCTCTCTCTCTCTCTGACAATAATTAGAAAACAAAACACGTGTGATGTATAATTGTCTTCTTCCTTCTCCTCCTCCTCCTCCTCCTTCCCCCGTTCTCCTCCTCCTTTTCCTTCTTCTGCACCTCCTACTCCTCCTCTTCTTTTCTTTATCTTTTTCTTCCTCCTCTCCTCCTTCTCCTCCTTTTGTCTTTTTCTTTCTTCCTCTTCCTCCTCTTCTTCTTCGCCTCCTTTTTCTCCTCCTCCTCCTCCTCCTCCTCCTCAAATGACCACCTTCCGTTTAGTTCCAGCCTCATAAAATCGTGCTAACCTATACAACCTTGACGCCAGCAGCAATATACTCATAGAAAACGTGATGTCTGGTACTACGTGTGTGAGGTGAAGGGGAGACTTAAGAAATTTCAAGGTCTTCCTATTATTAGACCTGTTTATAAGAGCGTGTGTGTGTGTGTGTGTGTGTGTGTGTGTGTGTGTGTGTGTGTGTGTGTGTGTGTTTATGTGTTGATAGGTCAAGGGTATGTAGCATTTTAGATAACTCTCTCTCTCTCTCTCTCTCTCTCTCTCTCTCTCTCTCTCTCTCTCTCTCTCTCTCTCTCTCTCTCTCTCTCTCTCTCTCTCTCTCTCTCTCTCTCTCTCTCTCTCTCTCTCTCTCTCTCTCTCTCATCTGCCAGTCAGTCGGTGTGATGTGAGGGGGGACAGGGTTATGACGGGGAGAGGCGCCCCCTTCGTTAATTGGTTTTGGCAAGGTGTAGCGGCTCTACCTCTGTATTGCCTTCATGTCTTCTTCTTCGTCTTCTTCTTTTTCTTCTTCTTCTTCTTCTTCTTCTTCTTCTTCTTCTTCTTCTTCTTCTTCTTCTTCTTCATCATCCTTCTTTTTCTTCTTCTTCTTCTTCTTCTTCTTCTTCTTCTTCTTCTTCTTCTTCTTCTTCTTCTTCTTCTTCTTCTTCTTCTTCTTCTTCTTCTTCTTCTTCTTCTTCTTCTTCTTCTTCTTCTTCTTCTTCTTCTTCTTCTTCTTCCTTTTCTTCATCTTTTCTTTTTCATCATCATCATCATCCTCATCTTCTTCTTCTTCTTCTTCTTCTTCTTCTTCTTCTTCTTCTTCTCTGTCTTGTCTTCTTCTTCTTCTTCTTCTTCTTCTTCTTCTTTTATACGGAAACGATTACAAAATATTCCAAATCACTCGAAGAAAAAGCATGAGGAGAAGAGGAAGAGGAGGAGAAGGAGGAGGAGGAGGAGGAGGAGGAGGAGGAGGAGGAGGAGGAGGAAACCAATAGTTCTTGACAGCTTCTTGCCTTACGTACTATTTTTTTGTCTGTGTGTGTGTGTGTGTGTGTGTGTGTGTGTGTGTGTGTGTGTGTGTGTGTGTGTGTGTGTGTGTGTGTGTGTGTGTGTGTGTGTTTTTCTTGTCACTTTCCTCTTTCAGTTTCTTTTTAGTCTCTCGAAGTAGGAATGTTTTTAGTTGCCATTACCACTCTCTCTCTCTCTCTCTCTCTCTCTCTCTCTCTCTCTCTCTCTCTCACACACACACACACACACACACACACACACACACACACACACATACCCTTATTTCCTTCCTCCCCATCAGGCAGTACCCATCACCCCCATCCCCCATCACCACACACCATCACAACACCATAATTACCATCTCATTACTGCTACGTGACATTTACCCATCACCAAAGCTTGCCAGGTCCTCCTCCTCGCCTCTCCTTGCTTTCCCTTCACTCATCCTGCCTCGTGTGTTGCTGTGTGTGTGTGTGTGTGTGTGTGTGTGTGTGTGTGTGTGTGTGTTCTCTCGTCTCTACCGTGTGTTATCTCTTCCTATTTCATTCTTTCACTTGCTCTGAACGTGTTGGTGTTTGTGTGTCCCTGTGTGTTGTCTCCCGTTGTGCGTTGCTGTGTGTGTTGTTTTGCTATCCCATGCGTCTTTTTTTGTCTCTACTGTGCGTTTCTCTCTCTCTCTCTCTCTCTCTCTCTCTCTCTCTCTCTCTCTCTCTCTCTCTTGTTCATTTTTACGTTTTTGTGTCCGTTTCTTCTCGTGTGTTGCCTCTCGTTTTGTGTTGCTGTTTGTGTGTGTTTTTGTACTCTTTATGTGTCTTCTCTCGTCTCTACTGTGTGTTCTTGTCTTTCCCTTCTTTCCTTCCCTCTTTCATTCGCTTTTAACGTGTTTGCGTCTGTGTATCCTTGTGTGTTGTTCCCCTTCTTAATTTCTTTCTATGTGGTGATGGTGAAAAGGTGAACTGAGGCTAAGATGAAAGATTTACCATTAATATGAATAGAGTTACCATAGAAATGATAAGAGAGTCACCATAGAGGTAATACCAGAATAGAGAGTTATAAAGAGATGATACCAATAATTACCATACAAGGAAGGAGCAAAGGGAGAGAGAGGAGAGCGGGAGAGAGGGAGAGGGCAGACTTAACGTGTTGATGTGTTCTGGAGCCAACACACCCAAAGTAAACGCCAACGATGTGTGTGGCTTACCGAACCATTGAACCACTGAACCGCTTAACCGCTGAACCGCTCAACCACCCTCCAAGTCTGCTAGTCATGATCCCCGAAGCTGCAATGGGTTTCTCAATCGTTCTCTAAAAAGTTCTCCTAATGGTTCTCTTAATGGTTCTCTTAATGGTTCTCTCAATGGTTCTCTCAATAGGTCTCTCAATGGTTCTCTAAAAAGTTATCTCAATGGTTCTCTCAAATGGGTCTCTTACTGGTCCTTTCAATGGTTCTCTCAATGGGTCTCTTGATGGTTCTCTTAGTGGTTCTCTAAAAAGTTTTCTCAATGGTTCTCTTCATGGTTCTCTTAATGGGTCTCTTAGTGTTTTTTTAATGGTTCTGTCAATGGTTCTCTTAATGGTTCTCTTAATGATTCTCTCAATGGTTCTCTCAATGAGTCTCTTAATGGTTCTCATAATGGTTCTATAAAAAGTTCTGTCAATGGTTCTCTTAATGGGTCTTTTAATGGTTCTCCTTAATGGTTTTGTCAATGGTTCTGTCAATGGTTCTCTTAATAGTACTCTTAATGGTTCTCTAAAAGTTCTCTCAATGGTTCTCTTAATGGTTCTCTTAATGGTTCTCTAAAAAGTTCTCAACAGTTCTCTCAATTGTTCTCTTAATGGTTCTCTTAATAGTTCTCTAAAAAGTTCTCTCAGTGGTTCTCTTAATGGTTCTCTCAATGGTTCTCTTATAGTTGATTCAAAGCTAAGTTTTTTTTCTCGTTTTTTTACCCTCGAGGCTGCAATGGTTCTCTAAACAGTCCTCTTAATGGTTCTCTAAATAGTTCTCTAAATGGTTCACTTATAGGCTGCAGTGGTTCTCTAAATGGTTCTCTTAATGGTTCTCTTAATGATTTTTTTTATAATTAGTTTAAAGTGAAGTATTTATTTATTTACTTTTTGTTTATGGTTTATCCCCGAGGCTGCAATGGTTCTCTAAATGGTTCTCTTAATGGTTATCTGAATGGTTATCTGAATGGTTCTCTTAATGTTTTTTAAATGGTTCTCTTTCAGTTGGTTTAGTGTGAAGTTTTTTTTTTTTTTTTTGCTTATTTTTTGCTTTATTTGTTGAAGTGTTGATGGATCACACTATTCACTGCTTGTTTTCCTTATTTACTTTCATTCGTCATCTTCACTCTCTCTCTCTCTCTCTCTCTCTCTCTCTCTCTCTCTCTCTCTCTCTCTCTCTCTCTCTCTCTCTCTCTCTCTCTCTCTGCTATTCTTTACAACACAAAAAGCACATATTTATCTTGATTCCTCTCTCTTTTTAACTCTTTGCTTTCTTTTTAACACATCTGAACACGTTTAAGTAACTCATTATGCAATCTTCTATCTAATACTCTCTTATCTGCGAATATTTTGAGACCCAAATCACTTATTTTACCTTTATTCCTCAATCAGTTTCATTCACTGTCCTCTCACACACATCTAAGCACGTCTAAGTAACTCATTATGCAATCTTCTATCTAATCTCTTATCTGCTAACATTTTATATTCCCAAAAACACTTCTTTATCTTCATTCCTCAAACAGTTTCATTCCCCGTGCTCTTATACACTTTAAAACACTTGAATGCCTTACTAACACTATCCAATCTTCTATCGAACTCTCCCTTTATACTCGCAAAAACACATATTTACCTTCATTCCTCAAACAGTTTTATCCACCGTCCTCTTTTGCACTTTAAAACACTTGAATACCTCACTAATACTATCCAATCTTCTATCAAACCCTCCCTTTATACTTCTCCATAAAATCACTAATAATTCTACATCCCCACCATCCACCATCGTGTCCCCGTCAACCACCCAAAATACATCAATGACCTCCCTTCCACCCAACACCCACACCTCTCCAGCACCCTAAACCCTCACCTCACCTACACTCCCACACTCCCTAACATTCAAAACAATGGTATTTTTACAGTCCGTCCCTCCAGACACTCTCTCCCCTCATATAACCCAGAAATGCTGACGTCCGTACATTCCCAGCTGACATTCCCTACTGACGCACGTCTCTATGTCCCTCCACGGTTTATATGCATTGCCACAGCCTCTACATCACCTCACGCCTTGGATACAGGGAGTTATAATACTCTGAAGGGGCTCTATTCACTCTGCCGCCAGGAAAATACTTCAAAACACGTGGTAATATTCATAGCCTCACTCTACAACCAGGAAAAAGGTTCAGAACACGTTAAACAGGAGCAGATCACACTCCAGAACACGCTAGATTGAAGTGCATTGTTTCTCTCAGCGTCACTTCAACATTTCATCTCTCTATGACTTCAAAACACTCTAAATTTGTGCAGATCACACTCCAGAACACGCTAACTTAAACTATTTGAACCACACAATACTTCAGAACACCACACGAGTCCCCAACACCCCCACATAGCACGAGACATGTCCTACGCACCCTCACCACCACTAGAACACCCCAGAACACGCTAAATGGTACAAGAACACGCTAGAAAGCCACACTAAACTAAAGCAAACCACCTCACAACACCACACGAGCCCCCAACACCACAATAACACCATCACATCCTATACACTCCTTAACACTCCTTTTCTACGATCCTACAATCCTACCTGGAGTCCTTGCATCCTTGGGTTTCGCATTGGGGTGAAGGTCTTTCGTAAACGTCGCCTCCTGAGGGCCTGTTGGATGCGCCCCACTAACCAAGGGCCCGCCATGCCCCACGACGCCCCTCGCAGTGCTTCCACCAACACCACTCCCGTCGCAGCCTTTGCCACGCCGAATATGAGTTGGCAATGATCCATACCCATGAGCGAGGCAGGTGAGGGTGGAGGGCGAGGAGAAGGTGGGGTTGAGAGGTCAGGAGTGGGTGTGGGGGGGTTTAGGGGTAGTGTGGGCGGTGTGAACAGTGACGAACGGTATCACTTATAGGCTTACCGGGCTGGGGTGAGTCTGGGGTGATAGCTGGAGTGGTGGACAGCATTAGAGGTGAAAGTCGTTGATTATGATGCCTTTTTTGGGATGATGGGTGTGTGATATTACGGTTCTATCCGGTTTTGGTGAAGATAGCTGG
Organism: Portunus trituberculatus; assembly: GCF_017591435.1. Lineage (NCBI taxonomy): Eukaryota > Metazoa > Arthropoda > Malacostraca > Decapoda > Portunidae > Portunus > Portunus trituberculatus. Next base: position 6,911,656 of record NC_059277.1, read on the forward strand.
GGTGTTACTGGGGTGAGTCTGCGGTGATATCTGGGGTGAAAGTGCTTAATCATGATGCTTTTTTGGGGTGATGTGTGGGTGATATTACGGTTCTATCCACTTTTGGTGAGTTAGGGAGGTTTGTGAATATAACTGGGGTGTTACTGGGGTGAAATCTGGGGTGAGGATCGTTGATTATAATGTTTTTGAGGTGATGGGGTGAGTTATATTAAGGTTTGATCCGGTTTTGGTGAGTTGGAGAAGTTTGTGAAGATAGCTGGGGTGTTACTGGGGATGTTTACATATTGGGGTGAAGATAAGGTGGAGAGTTATTGATTATACTGAGTGGGGTGACTGGTGTTGAGGTTGGTCTAGTTATGAGTGGATTTAATAGAGTAATGATGATGTGAGGACGGCAGTGAGGTGTCTGGAGTACTAAATAGGATGTTAACCCCTTCAGTACTGGGACACATTTTTGCCTTGAGATTTGTGTACGATAAGACCATTTTGTTGACATTAGAAACGGTCTATGGAAGTAAGAAGATTAATAGCCACAGTCTTCACTATTTTAACCTCTTCAGTACTGGGACACATTTTTACCTTGAGTTTTGTGTACGATTAGACCATTTTGTTGACATTAGAAAGGGTCTATGGAGGTAAGAAGATTAATAGCTACAGTCTTTACTATTTTAACCTCTTCAGTACTTAGGCACATTTTTACCTTGAGTTTTTTTGTGTACGATTAGACCATTTTGTTGACATTAGAAAGGGTCTATGGAGGTAAGAAGATTAATGGCCACAGTCTTCACTATTCTAATCCCCCACTTAAGTTTTTGAAGCTGTATTAAATCACCAAATAGTAAGCAGAATGAATATGGAAGCGCGTCATGGCACTCAAGGGGTTAATGGTGGTAATGGTGGTTCTGGGAGTTAATGAAGAGGTAGAAGGTTAATGGTAGTGTTTGAAGACCTATTAGTTGGTATGCTACTGGTGGTGGGCATGAATGGGGTGTCTTAATGAGGGGACAAGTTAATGGGGTTCTTTCTAATGGAGGTGGTAAGTGTGTTTGCATTACTACAGACAGGCCTTTATTTCCTTAATGGGGTCTTGGTTAGGGGTGGAAGGGTGGATGGGAGGGATGGTGGTGATGATGGTGGTGGTGGTGGTGGTGGTGGTGGTGGTGGAAGTGTTACCATTTTGTCTTCTGCCACATCTGTCCACACCTGTTCTCTCTCTCTCTCTCTCTCTCTCTCTCTCTCTCTCTCTCTCTCTCTCTCTCTCTCTCTCTCTCTCTCTCTCTCTCTCTCTCTCTCTCTCTCTCTTTCTTTATCTATCTATCTATCTACCCTTCTTTCAAACGGTGCTTCCTTCATCTCCTCCTCCTTCTCCTTCTCCCGTCTACAAGTGATGCCTCCTCCTCCTCCTCCTCCTCCTCCTCCTCCTCCTCCTCCTCCTCCACGCCTCTCACCTCTCACCTTTCCATCATCACGCGATAAGGGTTGCCAGCTCCCTGCCTGTTGCCTTCTGCAGAAAGACTCCCTCCTCCTCCTCCTCCTCCTCCTCCTCCTCCTCCTCCTCCTCCTCCTCCTCCTCCTCCTCCTCCTCCTCCCACCATCTTCCTCCTCTTCCTCCTCCTCCTCCTCCTGATGCTGGATGACTCGTGGAGTTCCCTAGGGCTGCTTGCTACTGAAGGAGGCATCACAGCTTTATCTCAAGCCTACATGACCTTGAGACGCTGACGAAGACACATGCTTTGACTCACTGACGCAAAAATTGACTTGTGACTTACTGAGCTGACGTCACGGGTGGTGTGTTGGGGGTGAGTGACTTGACCAGTATTCAGAAACGTTTTGCTTTCTCACCCACAGAGATGATTAGCGGGATTCTCAAGAGTGTTTCTCCAGTTAATAATGCAGAAGTCTTGTCATTCTGCCCTTAGAAGCATAATAACACCTTAGAAAACTAGTATGAATTTATATAAAGTCTTTTGAAATAGAAATAGTGGAGGTGAAGCGCAGAAATATTTGAGCATACGAGCGTTTGACCCGATACAACCACATATACAATTAGCAGGGAGGGTTCTTACGAGCGTTTCTTCTATGAATATGATAATCTCGTTGATCTTCCACCAAATCTATAAAAACGCCCTTAAAGACCCATGTCACTTCATCTACAGTCTATTGAAAGCAGAGCACGTGCGGCCGGAAATGTTTCAGAATATGTTGCTTACAAGATTTGCCAGCTGTTAAGACTTACCTCTCTATTGACTGACGAAGGAGAAATGACTTGTTTCTTTTTTATTTTTATGCAAGAGGGAAAGCCGGCTAAGGGCAACAAAAAAAAAGGCCCACTTGATTGCAGTTCTCGAAAAGATTAATAAAGTTAGTCAAAAGTCTGGGACAAATGCCTTGAAACCTCCCTCTTAAAAGAAATCAAGTCGTAGAAAGATGGAAATACAGAAGCAGGGAGGGAGTTCCAGAGTTTACCAGAGAAAAGTTATTGTCTTGCTGGTTGGATCATAACTGGATTTTTCTCAACGGATAAATTCTTAAGAGAGGAAAAAAGGATAGGGAGAAAGAAAGAAAGAAACGAAAAAAAAGAGAAAAACATGAAACAAGATCATATACTAACGAAAAAAACAACTTAGCAACTCAAAGATAAAATAAAACATGCTTGAAAAGTTTGATATTACTAAACTCAGAAAAATAGAATGAAAGAAAAAAAAAAACTTACTAAATGCATACCTTGAAACTTATACTAACTAAACTTACTAAGAAAAAAAAGAAAGAAAGAAAAAATAAAACAGCGTTCGAAACAAATGACTAACGATAAAAAAAACTAAGAGAAATGAATAAATAAATAAAAATAAACTTTACAACTCTAGTCATACACACACACACACACACACACACACACACACACACACACACACACACACACACACACACACACACACGAGTTAACTTACTGGTCCGCCATGTGCTCCTGACAGAGAGACAGCTTGATGGGGTCCAGTAAATTAAAGTCAATCTGCGGCTCCTCATCTGTGCTGGCGGTGCTGGTGGTGGTCGAGGTGTTGGTCTGGGTCTGGGTCTGGGTCTGGGCGCGCGTCACTACGATTTGAGGGACACGCCGCATGGTTGTCCGTTTTCTTTCGTGATGTGTCAAGTTCTTACGAGTGTTTTGTCCCCATTGATGGTAACTAACGTACGATATTCAATTTTGATACTTCTGGATGAGTTTTTTCACCCAATACGTACGAGATTTTATGCACTTCTATTTAATCTATTTGTTTTTGCAGTCTTAACATTTTCATAACCTGGAAGTGACAAAAAAAATCAACTTTCACCCTTGTTACAATGTACGATATTGAATTATGATGCTTCTATATTTCTTTCACCCATTATATACGATATCTCATACATTTCTATTACAATCTCTAGTTTTTTCTTACAGTCTTAATGCTTTCATAGCCTGGAAGTGACAAAATTAACTTTCGCTATTGTTCTAACGTGCGATATTCAATTATAATATTTCTGTACAAGTTTTTTTTACCCATTGCTTACGATTTTCCATACATTTCTATTCAATTTCTAGTTGTTGTTTTTTTTTCAGTCCTAAACTTTCATAGCCTGTAAGTGACAAAAATTAACGTTCACTCTTGTTACAACGTACGATATTCAATTATAATATTTATGTACTTCTTTCACCCATTACGTAAGACTTTTCATGCATTTCTATTCAATTTGTAGTTTTTCTTACAGCCTTGAAACTTTCATAGCCTGGAACTGACAAAAAATCTACTTTCGTCCTTGCTAATCGTATTGGCAGGTAAACAACATCCATCTGCTACGCGTATATCTATCATTTCTGGAGGATCTTTTTTTTTTCACCGTCATGTTTACACAGGTGCGTCTGTGACAGGAGAAGACGAGTCCTTGCCGGTACAGTGGAAAAAAGGAAGGTAAAAAGGGTGAATCGTCTTTGGGGATCTCACCTTGCAGTAAAAGCTTAGTTCTTGAGGCTATAAAGAGTTTTAGAGGCTATAAAGAGTTCTATAGGCTATGAAAAGGATTCTCGAGATCGTAGAGAGGTTTTCGAAGGCATAAAGAGAGGCTGTATAAGAGTTCTCGAGCCTATTAAGAGTTATCGAGGCTATTAAGAATTCTCGAGGTTATTAAGAGTTCTCGAAATTATAAAGAGTTCTCGAGCTTATAAAAAAAAGTTCTCAAAGGCATAAAGAGAGTGTATATAAGAGTTTTCGAGGCTATAAAGACGTTCTTGAAGGTATAAAGAGAAGCTAAGAGTTTTCGAGGTTATAAAGACTTCTCGAGGTTGCAGTGGAGGTCCAGAGCGATAGAGAGACAGCGCCATCTAGTTAAGTGCCCCGCCAAAACTTGTGACGTCAAGAAGAGGAGTATTTTTAAAGTGGTTATTCTAGTGTCCATTCTTTTTCTTCTTGGAGTATTCTTGTACTAATCTGTGCGGGCTGTGGGAAGAGTGACGCAACTGTACCACTACCACACGTGGGTTTGTGGGTATTTCAAGGAAAATTAACCCCCCTTCAGTACCATAACGCGTTTTCATATTCATTCTGCTTACTATTTGATGATTTTTTACAAATTCTGAAACTCATGTGAGGGAATAGAATAGTGAAGACTGTGGTTATTAGTCTTCTGACCTCCATAGACCCTTCCTAATGTCAATAAAATGGTTGAATCGTACGCAAATCTCAAGGTAAATATGTGTCCCAGTATTGAAGGGGTTAAAGTGGTTATTCTAGTGTCCATTCTTTTTCTTCATGGAGTATTCTTGTACTAATCTGTGAGGGTTGTGGGAAGAGTGACGCGACTATACCAGTACTACACGTGGGTTTTGTGTGTATTGCAGGGAAGCACAGAATACTTGTATGATTTAGTGCATTTAAACGAAAAGACTAAACATGATGCTTATAAAAATGAGAAAAGGATAAATAGATAAATCAATAAATGAATGAATGACTAATAAAAACTTCCTTATGATGAAACCACGCAAAAAAAAAAGAGTAATAGATGAATAAATAAATAAATGAACAGATAATTGAAATAATGAAGACTGAGGCCATTAATTTTCTGACGTCCATAGACCCTTCCTAATGTCAATAAAATCGTGTAATCGTACTCAAACTCATGGGAAAAGTGAATCCCAGTCCTGAAGGGGTCAATGATTCCGTGTGTGTGTGTGTGTGTGTGTGTGTGTGTGTGTGTGTGTGTGTGTGTGTGTGTGTGTGTGTGTGTGTGTGTGTTTGTATAGTGAGTATGTTGGTGTCAACGTCTCACTTCTTTGCGTGTTGCTGTGGATGTCTTGAGGTGCCTTAAAGTGTGGTGCAGTGATTGCATGTGGGTATGTGCGGGTATTTGAATGATGTGGATAGTTTTAATGGTATTTCTGAGAGGATTTAATTTCTCTTTCTATTAATTTCCTTGGAACATTTGATACATATTATTTCACGGATATTTTGTGGAAGAGAGAGAGAGAGAGAGAGAGAGAGAGTTTGATATATTCGGAAGTGTGTATTACTCTCTCTCTCTCTCTCTCTCTCTCTCTCTCTCTCTCTCTCTCTCTCTCTCTCTCTCGTCTTTCTAGGAACTCATCACTTTTACTACCTTTCGTCACTTCCTTTCCACTGAATTCTGAACTTCACCCCAAAGAGCGAGAAGCAGTAACGAGTCAGCTGCTATTTCCCCTTCCTTTGAGTTCCTCCACGTTCCACTATGCTCCACCTCAAAAAAACCTACATTCCACACTCCTGGACCTCAATTATTCACAAAACTGCATAAATTTACACTTATTTTGCTTTTTTTTTTTTATTTCCTAAGGGCGTTGACTCGCATTTAACACACGCACGCTTCATATCTCACATCTACCTACTACTGGCACACTTTGTACTGCGCCACCCTAGTCACTGTCTGCAGGCACTCGTGGCTCGCTCGCTGCCTGCCCTATTCACTCACTCCCTGCATGCGTGACACTGTGTACCGCGTGGAAGAGAAAGGAGTGATTTGGTCTAATGGCGGGGTTACTCTTGCTGTTGTTGTTGTGGTGGTGGTGGTGGTAGTGGTGGTAGTGTTGGTGGTAGTGGTGGTGGTGGTAGTGGTGGTGGTGTTGTGATTCTAGTTTAATTCGAATTGTTATTGGTTTGTTTCTTATTTTTTCTTGTTTTTCGTCCCATCCCCCTCTTTTTTCTCTTTTTCTTTCATTTTTCCTATTTTTCATCTCATTCACTTCTTTTTTTCTCCTTTTTTTTTCTATTTCTATATTAATCCAGGTTTTCCCACCTCATATATTTGTTAAGTAATGAGTAATGACTCTTTTCTCGTTCTACTTCTTGTCTCACTTCCTCCTCCTCCTCCTCCTCCTCCTCCTCTCCTCTACCACCTTCTCTCTTTTTTTTCACTCCTTCACTCACTCGTACCCTTCGTCTCTTCTCTAGTTACTCTTTTTTCTGTTTCATTGTGATATTTCAGTAGCAGCCACTTTATCTTCCCTTTCAACTATGTACTTTTTCCATCACTCTTTTTTTACTCTCTATGTCTGTCATTAATCATTTCTATATTCAGCACCACACCTTTTTTTTCTGGCTCTGTCTCTGTGTGTCCACCGAGCACTATTTTCAGGCTAGCTGCTCTTTTTCACCTGGGAGTAACACCTTTATATGTTTGAAGCCTCAGATAAAGTACAGGTGAGTTTAAAGACAGAAAGTGTGAGTGTGAACAAGGTGGGACAGATTAGGTAATGATAATCAGGTGGAATGGACAGGTGATAGCATGGAAGGACAGGTGATAAGTAGAAAAATGACAGCAAGGTAGAGAAGGGCAGATAGAGGCTTGGTAGAAGAGGAAATGTGATAAAGTGGTAAAGGTAACGGTAAGATGGGGACAGATTAGAGCGTGGTATAAAGGTAAGAGAGAGCTGGACAGGTAACGCTAAGGTATAAGAGAGGAGTACTTGATAGTGTCTACCTGGCTGTCTCTATCACCTCACTGTATATGTTACTACTGATACCGCCACCGCCATCACCTCCTCCATCATCACCACCAACACCGCGACTACTACTGCTACTAATACCACCACCACCACCACCACCACCACCTACTACTACTGCTACTATTACACCACCACCACCACCACCACCACCACCACCACCACCACCACCACTGCTGCTGCTTGTACTACTATTACTACTACTGCTACTATTACTACTACTACTACTACTACTACTACTACTACTACTACTACTACTACTACTACTACTACTACTACTACTACTACTACTACTACTACTACTACTACTACTACTACTACTATTACTTAATTCACTCATATATTAGTTTATTGATGAGAAATAAAAAAAAGGATGTGAAAAGAATGTTTGTGAAAATTTCTTACATAATACAAATCCACCTTTCATCTCTCTCTCTCTCTCTCTCTCTCTCTCTCTCTCTCTCTCTCTCTCTCTCTCTCTCTCTCTCTCTCTCTCTCTCTCTCTCTCTCTCTGATAGGGTGATGATAGGGTGATAAGAAGAGAGAGAATACTCGTCCACTTCCTGTATATTGTGTTTACTGTGAGAGGGGAGAGGGGAGAGGGGAGAAGTGAGAGGGTGACGACTGAGAGGGGTCTGAGATGTTATTCCCCTCTCCCTCTCTATTCTTTTATCCCTCTCAATTTCTATGTATTGTTTTTTTCTTATAGTGAGAGGGAAGTGAGAGGGAAGTGAGAGGAAAGTGAGAGAGAAGATTAGATTTCCCTCTCCATTCGATTCTTTTTTTTTTTTATTTTTCCGACTCTCTTCTACTATTTCTGTTTTTGTTCCTCCTTGTTCTATTCTCCTTCTTTCGTCCCCGTGTTTGTGTCTCTCCCTCTCCATCTTCTCTCTTCTATTCGTTCTTTCCATTCTATTTTGTCCTGTCTTCTATCTTTATCGTATCCTCTTTGTTTACCTCTTTGTTTTTGTTATCGTGTGTCTTTCGTCCAGTGTTTGCTAATGTTTCTCTGTCTCCTGCTGTCTCATCTTTTGTCTTCTCTTTTTTTTTACTTTCAAGGTCATTCTACGTGCAAGATCAAGAACTTCCTACGCTTGTTGTGCATTGTAAC
>NC_059277.1:6924769-6927269 GCF_017591435.1 Portunus trituberculatus
GGGAATAAAGTGTGTCTCGTCTCAAGGTCTACATTTCCCATAAGAACCGCGAGTGTTTGATCCTTATGCCCTCCGTAAGACACTGGCCCGTATTGAGAAATGTTTTGCTCTCTCACCACTGTTATCTTCCAAGGCCATAAAGGTGATCAGTCGGGTTTTCAAGAGTATTTTTTTTCTTCTTTTTTTTCTTCTTAATAATGTAGAAATCTTAATCTGTCGTATCCTTAAAATCTTGTGTCACTTTTTTCATATTTGTTCCACGCCTGTTTTCCAAGTCGGGTTTTCAAGAGTGTTTTTTTCTTCTTTCTTTTTGGTAATGTATAAATCTTAATATGTCCTAACCCTTAAAATCTCGTGTCACTTTCTATATTTGTCCTCTCACCACGCCTGTTTTCCAAGTCGGGTTTTCAAGAGTGTTTCTTTTTAATAATGTAGAAATCTTAATCTGTCCTAGCCATTAAAATCTCGTGTCATTTATTCATAGCTTTGTTTTTTCACCACTGCTATTTTCCAAGGCTATAAAGGTAATCATTCGGGTTTACAAGAGTGTTTTTGCTTTCTTTCTTTTGATGATGTAGACATCTTAATCTCTTTTATCCCTTACAATTTAGTATTACTTGTTCAATGATAGCTTTGTTCTCTCACCACTGCTATCTTCCAAGGCCACAGAGACGATCAGTTAGGCTTTCAAGAGTGTTTTTCTTTTCTTTCTTAAAATAATGTATAATTCTTCCTAACCTGTCGCTAGAACTCTTAAAATCTCGTGTTAGTTATTCAAAACACTGCTCTTTCACCACGGCTGTTCTCTAAGGCTACAGAAATTATTAGCCGGGTTCTCAAAATTTTACTTCCGTTGTTAATGCAAAATTCTTCTTAATCTGTCACTAGAGCCATAGGAATACCCTTAAAAACCCGTGTAATTTCTGCGCTTTACCTCCACTATTTCAAAAGCCTTTATTTATATTTACACGAGTTTTTATGGTGTTTTTTTAGTGTTCTAGAGGTAGAATGACAAGATTTATACATTATGAACTGAAGAAACACTCTTGAAAACCCCGCTAATCATCTCTGTGGCCTTGAAAATAGTCGTGGTGAGAGAGCAGTGTTTCTGAATACTGGCGCTAGAGTGACGAGGGTTTGTTTGTGCGTGCGTCGCGTCATCTCTCCCTCATTCTACTCTGCTTCAAAAGACGAATTCCTGAAGCTCTTGTTTTTGTTGTTTTATTGTGATTGTTTAGTTAATTTTTTTTTCCATCTTTTCCTCTTTTTTTTTCCTTCAATGATTAACTTTTTATTCTTCAACTTCCGAGAGATCCCAATGCTTGCTTCCTAATTCAAGCATTTTCTTTTTTCATTGTAGAGAGAAACCACCGTGACAAACATTACACTCTTGCTCCTTCTTTCATGTTATTGGCGTACTCTTTTTCTGACTTTTAACAACCTGGTGACTCTCTCTCTCTCTCTCTCTCTTAACTCCTAACTCCCTCCCTCCCTCCCTCTCTCTACAAGCAAACCATAAACCACAAGAGACTGAGAGACGGAAAACAAAACTCACAATATAAGATGACTATGAATGATAATAAATTGAGAGAGAGAACATATGAGAACAAACACTCCACCAGAGAGAAAGAGAGAGAGAGAGAGGGAGAGAGAGGAAGGGAGAGTGAGAGAGAGAGAGAAGAGACACAGACACAAAATTTATTAGGAGGAGTTGAAAATGGAGAGTTAGCAAGCGGAGAGTTATAGAGTGGTTTGCTTCCTCCTGATATTTAGTAGCGCCGCGCCTTGCCAAGTGTCACGGCGGCTCTTCCTCTTATTTCTAACGCCATCAAATGCAACACTTGTCCTGAAGGAAGCCATAAGGATCTGTAAACCACGTACCCTCTACACAAGACCTCTTTTTCCTCCTCCTCCTCCTCCTCCTCCTCCTCCTCCTCCTCCTCCTCCTCCTCCTCCTCCTCCTCCTCCTCCTCCTCCTCTTCCTCCTTTCTCTGGTTTGCTACAGTTTTTAGGGTTTTCAAATGGGAGATAAATATATGGATAGGAATGATGTGTGTGTGTGTGTGTGTGTGTGTGTGTGTGTGTGTGTGTGTGTGTGTGTTGTTGTTGCTTGTTGTTGTTTGTTGTTGTTGTTGTTCCTCTTCTTGTTCTTCCTGTTTTTCTTGTTCTTGTTCTTTTCCTCTGTCTCTTCTATTTGTATCGTCTCTTCTTCTTTTTTATATTCTGAACTTTTTTTTCTTTTTTTTTCTTTTTCTTCTTCCTTCTCTTTGTCTGACTCGTAATTTTTCTATCTCTCTTTTTTCTTACTTTGTTTCCTTGTTCTCATTTTCTTATAATTTTCTTTAGTGTCATTTGCAACTCTCTCTCTCTCTCTCTCTCTCTCTCTCTCTCTCTCTCTCTCTCTCTCTCTCTCTCTCTCTCTCTCTCTCTCTCTCTCTCTCTCTCTCTCTCTCTCTCTCTCTCTCTCTCTCTCTCTCTCTCTCTCTCTCTCTATATTGTA
>NC_059277.1:6932269-6934769 GCF_017591435.1 Portunus trituberculatus
GGGAGGCACAGAGGGGCGGCGGGTGAGTGTGGCCGAGGTCCTGGGGTATGTTGTAACGCAGTCGTGAAGTTAAAGAGTCATAAAGAGAGAATGAACTAAATAAGAAGACGGTGGGTGTGGCTAACGTCCTAGGGAGTGTTGTTACTTAATCTTTCAGTACCATGACACGTTTTCATTTTTATTTTGCTTACTATTTGGAGATTTTATACAACTTCAGAAACTTATGTGAGGATTAAAATAGTGAAGATTGTGGTTATAAATCTTCTGACCTCCATAAACCCTTCCTAATCTCAATAGAATAGTCTAATCGTACAAATCTCAAGGTAGAAATGTGTCCCAGTTTTTTTATTTTTTTTTATGTTATGGCCTATAGCGCCTGTAGGTAGACTTGAAGAGTATTTATGGGAAGCGCTGTTCAGCTTCCACCCATTAGTGACGCAGACAATTTGATTTATAATGGTACCCATATTAGGGCCCATATCACCACCCAAGCGCATCTTTGGTGTAACCACCTAAAACCTGGGTATCACTGTGACATGTGGGTAACTTTAAACCACTCGACAAATGGCAAAGTTTCAAGGCGGTACATGGTGGGATTCGAACCTGCGCGTGGACCTCTGCCTGATCCCGCGCTCACCACCTGAAGGGGTTAACCTCTTCAGTGCCATGACACGTTTTCATTCATTCTACTTATGTGGGGATTGAAATAGTGAAAACTCTGGCAATTAATCTTTTGACCTCCATAGCCCCTTCTTAATGCCAATAACATTTTCTAATCACACCTAAACTTAAGAAAAAGAGAGAAGCTGCAAGTCATCAGGTCTATACGTGGCAGTCCCTGTGTGAGTAAAGTTATTTAATTTCATCTATCATTCCCATCCATAAATTTATCTAATCTTTTAATGCTAGGAATATCCCTCATTCCCTGTATTTTTTTAGTCATCCTCCTTTGCACTGACTCCAATAGAGATATGTCCTTCCTATAATGTGGGGATTAGCATTGTACCGCAGAGTCAAGATGTGGCCTGACCAGCGCCAAGTATAATTTTCTCTATTTCCATCTTCCTACGACTTTTGGCTAGTTCTATATCAATCTTTAAGGGAACTGGCGTTTCAGGTGGGCCTTTTTTCAAGCTTTTGTTGTCCTTGGCTGGCTTTCCTTCTTGCATAAAAGAAAAATGCCTGGACAAGACTTATGGACATTTCTGCATCACTTTCTTTTCCAAAAATACTACAATAGAAAGAAAGGCACAATCTAGTTAGTCAGTTTGCTTCCTGAAGGGGCCCTAATACTCCTCCGTGACCTCCTGCGTCCCCTCCTTCCCCAGGGACGTGACGGGAGGTCAAAATTCTCGGTGGGTTTGCATGCGAGATCAGTGTTAGCTTTCATTTTTTTTTTTTTCCCGCCCCAGTTTTCTTCCCTTCGGAATGGTGGTGGTGTTATATTGTTGTTCTTCTTTTTCTTCATCTTCTTATCACAATTGCAACATCATGATTCCTTGTTCTTGTTCTGATTCTTGTTCTTGTTTTTTTTCTCTTCCTCCTCCTCCTCCTCCACCTCCTGCTCCCTCCGTTAGGCTCCAAAGGTTAAAGAGATAGTTGTGGCTGTCCTTGCACGATCACCAGCTCTTGTTTTTGCTTCTCAGCCCAAAGTATCCAGCCTTGGTGCAGGAATACCTTTAACACTTCTTTTGTACTCTTTTGTTGCATAATCTTACGTACATATTTAACATTGACTTTGATTTTGTAGTCTTCCGCTCAAAACACTCCACGGCCTCTTGAAATTTCGCTAAAACATGTCAATATCCGCTGAACTCTCTAAAAAGCGTCAAAATGTCCTTTAAATACCACAAAGCACCACCAAGAATTCACACCACGTTTTCAGTATCTCTTTAGACGTCACTACTCGATGATTTTTCTCTCTCTCTCTCTCTCTCTCTCTCTCTCTCTCTCTCTCTCTCTCTCTCTCTCTCTCTCTCTCTCTCTCTCTCTCTCTCTCTCTCTCTCTCTCTCTCTCTCTCTCTCTCTCTCTCTCTCTCTCTCTCTCTCTCTCTCTCTCTCTCTCTCTCTCTCTCTCTCTCTCTCTCTCTCTCTCTCTCTCTCTCTCTCTCTCTCTCTCTCTCTCTCTCTCTCTCTCTCTCTCTCTCTCTCTCTCTCTCTCTCTCTCTCTCTCTCTCTCTCTCTCTCTCTCTCTCTCTCTCTCTCTCTCTCTCTCTCTCTCTCTCTCTCTCTCTCTCTCTCTCTCTCTCTCTCTCTCTCTCTCTCTCTCTCTCTCTCTCTCTCTCTCTCTCTCTCTCTCTCTCTCTCTCTCTCTCTCTCTCTCTCTCTCTCTCTCTCTCTCTCTCTCTCTCTCTCTCTCTCTCTCTCTCTCTCTCTCTCTCTCTCTCTCTCTCTCTCTCTCTCTCTCTCTCTCTCTCTCTCTCTCTCTCTCTCTCTCTCTCTCTCTCCACTTTACCTGTTCTACGACGCAATTAACCTGACTTCCACCCTTTCCCTTCAT
>NC_059277.1:6939769-6944769 GCF_017591435.1 Portunus trituberculatus
TGTGATTAGACGACTTTACTTACATTAGGAAGTCTATGGAGGTCAGAAGATTAATGGCCACAACCTTCACTATTTTAATCCCCCCACGTAAGTTTCTGAAGTTGTATAAAATCACCAAATAGTAAGAAGAATGAATATTGAAACGCGTCATGGTGCTGAAGAGGTTAATAAGATTTCTACATTACTGACAGATGAAGCACTCGTGTGAATCCGACTAACCATCTCTGTGGCTTTTGAAAACAGTCGTGGTGAGAGTGCAAAGCCTGTCTGACCCTGCCGGAGTCTCACAGCGCGGAAAATTCTCATGAAGGAGTAGATGGTGTGCGTCTCAAGAACTGCCTGAAGACGAGCCGGAGGAGCACAAAGAGGACGACGAAGACCAGAACACAAAGGAACACAAGGAAAGAAACAAGCAGCAGCAGATCTATTGGTCCGAGAAACAGGAGGACGAACGAGACAAGAAGGGTGAGGAGGAGGAAAAGGAGGAAGACAAGAAAGAAAGGAGAAAGAATATGTACAAGAAGGACGAAAGCGAGGAAGTTAAGAAAAAAAGGATTGCAAAGGCCAGAAAACAATAAATCCTTTGGTCCTCCTGAAGCAGAACATTATCTACTGCTGGAGGAGAAAGACAAGGAGAAGAAGAAGAGGAGGAGGAGGAAAAGAAGAAGAAGAAGAAGAAGAAGAAGAAGAAGAAGAAGAAGAAGAAGAAGAAAGAAAAAAAGAAGAACAAGAAGGACAAGAAGAAGAACAAGAACAAGAACAAGAAGAAAAAGTTAATGGTAGAAGAGAAAGAACAGCACAGTGGAAGGAGGAGGAAGACAAGGAGAAAGAGAAGAAAGACAAGGAGCAGATGGAGGAGGAGGAAGACGAGGAGGAGGAGGAGGAGGAGGAGGAGACGAGGCTGAAGGTGGAGTGTCTAGCCACCTGGTGGAGGGGCATGTGACAGCTGCTGGAGGGAGGTTCAAGGTGAAACGTCCCCCCTTACACTCCCCCCATCCGTCCCCCCTTCTTTCGACCTTATTAAATTAAAGGTGCAGTGAGGTGTGCGGCGCCCTGAAGCCCCTGCGTGTGGGTCACCTGTGCTGCGGCCCTTACTGGTGCTGCGGCGCCCTCTGTCCCTTCAGGAGGAGATGCAGAAGGTGTGACTACGGTCCGTCTTCAGAAACGCTTTGCTCTCTCACCACGATTATTTTCCAAGGCCACAGAGATGACTAGCGGGGTTTTCAAGAGTGTTTCTCCAGTTGAAAATGTAGAAATCTTGTCTATCTGCCTCTAGAACTGTAAAACCTCCTTAAAAAACGCTCTTCTCTCTTACAGCGACTATTTTTCAAAGCCACAGAGATGATTAGCGGGGTTTTCAAGAGTGTTTCTCCAGTTGATAATGTAGAAATCTTGCCTCTCTGCCTCAAGAACCGTAAAAACATCCTTAAAAATTCGCGTAGATTTAAATAAAGCCTTTTGAAATAGTGGAAATGAACCGCAGGAGTGTTTGAGAATACGAGCCTAAGCATTATATTCTGATACACTTGTGCGCCGCGCCGCCACTACACTCCAAAGGCTGTGGATGAAGTGACGCGGGTTTTCAAGAGTGTCTTTTACGGCTCTAGTGACAGACTTATAAGATTTTAGCATCATCAACAGGAGAAAAACGCTTAAGAACCCGACTATTCATCTCTGTGGCCTTAGGAAGAGAGAGAGAGAGAGAGAGAGAGAGAGAGAGAGAGAGAGAGAGAGCAAAGCCTTTCAGAATACGAGTGTTAGTCTGTCTGTACAAACACTAAAGCTATTCCTATTTTGATCTTCGTCCTCGTTCCTTGACTTGCTTCTCTTCTTATCTCGAGGTCCCTGTCTGTTTCCTCATCTGTTTTTGCATGACTCTCCTCCTCCTCACTCCTCCTCCTCCTCCTCCTCCTCCTTCTCCTTCTCCTCCTCCTCCTCCTCCTCCTCTGCCATTGACACACAGCCTCCACCACCCTCCCTGTAACCCTGCCGCCGTATGCTCCAATGGTTCCCTGCCCTACTCTTGCTACTAACCTTGCCGCACCTTGCCTCGCCTTGCCTTGTCCCCGTCGCCTTGTCCTTCCCAAGTATTCCTCCTTCACGTCTTTGTCTCTGTAGTTCTGTGGTAAAATCCTTGTCTAACGTACTTGCTCGAGTCCTCTCTCTCTCTCTCTCTCTCTCTCTCTCTCTCTCTCTTTTTGTTCCTCGTGGCTTAGTGGTGAGTTTCTTGCCTGACAGATGTGGTGTTCTGACTTCGAGACTTTCTATGGTTGTGTTCTTTTCTCCCTATCTTTCCCTGAACACTGAAAGACAAGATAGATGAAAACTCTTCTTTATTCAATTCACTCACACGCTATAAGATTTTTTTTTTCGATTGACAAGTTCAGAATGCATTTAATCCAGCCAATGAGGAGGCAGTAGAGTAGAGAGGCAATCAGAATAAGGGATCGATGCGTGGGGAAACCAATAGGAGGAGAGGGTGATGGATAGGCGACCAATCACCAACGAGGAAACAGCGAGGCGAGGAAATATGTGAACGTAAAGATATCAATGATAAGTTCGTTTTACCAGAGTGAGGGAGAACTTGGCAGAGAGAGAGAGAGAGAGAGAGAGAGAGAGAGAGAGAGAGAGAGAAATGACAAGTGTATCTGTTTGTGTATGCTTAGACGTATCTCTCTCTCTCTCTCTCTCTCTCTCTCTCTCTCTCTCTCTCTCTCTCTCTCTCTGTCATGTATTTATCTACGTAAATCTTCACAAGTTCCTAATGTCTCTTGCGTTTGTGTGTGTCACCGTGTGTGTGTGTGTGTGTGTGTGTGTGTGTGTGTGTGTGTGTGTGTGTGTGTGTGTGTGTGTGTGTGTGTGTGGCGGGGACGGGGACGGGACGGAAGCCACAGCTAAACATAGACAGTTGTTGGCACTCAGCGCACAATCTGGTATTATTTATGACAGACTTCAATGCTGTGGGAATACCAGCGCCGCGCTTTCCAAAGACCAGGAGTCGGTATTCAGAAGCGCTTTGCTCCCATCACGACTACTTTCCAAGGCCACAGGGATGACTAGCCGGGATTTCAAGAGTGTTTCTCCAGTTAACCTCTTCAGTACTGGGACGTATTTTTTAACACGAGTTTTGGGTATGATTAGAAGATTTTATTTACATTACGATGAGTCTATGGAGGTCAGAAGATTACTGGCTAGAGTCTTCACTTATTTAACCCCCACATAAGTTGTTGAAGCTGTATAAAATCACCAAATAGTAACCGGAATGACTATGAAAACGCGCCCTGGTACTGAAGGGGTTGATAATGTAGAAATCTTGCCATTCTGCCTCTAGAACTGTAAAAACACCTTAAAAAAATTGTGTAAATTAAATAAAACTTTTTGAAATAGTGAAGCACAGAAGTGTTTGAGAATAAGAGTCCAATTGAAAAATAACTTCTTCTTCTTCTTCTTCTTCTTCTTCTTCTTCTTCTTCTTCTTTATCAACTTTTTGGTATTATTAATTTCTTTCCCTAATTTTCTCTATTTCTTGTTATCTCCTTCTCTTACTTCCTTCATTTACCAATTTTCACCTATTTCTCGTACTTATCTCCTATTCTTCTGTTCTTTCTTGTATCTATTAACCAACCTTTTATTTTCGTATCTCCATCTCCTATTCTCCTCCTCCTCCTCCTCCTCCTCCTCCTCCTCCTCCTCCTCCTCCTCCTCCTCTTCCTCCTCCTTATCTGCCGTCTGCTTCCCGTTCTTCGATCGTATCTACACACCCCTACTGGCTCTCTTCTTCTTCTTCTTCTTCTTCTTCTTCTTCTTCTTCTTCTTCTTCTTCTTCTTCTTCTTCTTCTTCTTCTTCTTTTACTTTTTTTTATGTTGTTCTTCCTGATCTTCCACCTCATCTTATCTATGGACCTTTACTGACTTCTTCTTCTTCTTCCTCCTCCTCCTCCTCCTCCTCCTCCTCCTCCTCCTCCTCCTCCTCCTCCTCCTCTTCCTTATCCTCTTCTTCTTTTTCTTCTTCTTGTTTTACTTTTTGTTCTTGTTCTTCTTGGTCTTCCACCTCCTCGTGTCTATGGACCTCTACTAACTTCCTCCTCCTCCTCCTCCTCCTCCTCCTCCTCCTCCTCCTCCTCCTCCTCCTTCTCCTCCTCCTCCTCCTCCTCCTCCTCAGGTGGTTGCGTGCGTTCAGTCACAAAGAAAAAATAAATAAATAAATAAGTGTGTAAACTAAATTCCGTGTGATCTTTCTTCCTTTTTTCTGTTTCTTTTTTAATGTTTTGTCTTGTTTTTTCTTACTTTTCTCTCTTTTTCTTTCTCTTATGCTCGTTGTTTTATTTATATTGCATCATTCCTTTCTGTTTATTATCGTGTTATTCTCTGTCTGTATTTATTTTTTACTTCATTTTTCCCTTTTTGTCGTCTCTTTTGTCTTTTTAACGCATTTCTGTATTTTTCCTCATATTTTCTTTTATTTTCACTGTCATTTTCTATTATCATCACTTTCATTCATTCCCAGAAAGAGAGAGAGAGAGAGAGGGAGAGAGAGACAAAATATGGTCGCTCTTCATTTGTTTTGTTTACATTCACCGCACGCTCGTGTTTAATTTAAGTGGCCGTGTTTTGCAAGGCGTTTTCTTCTCCCTATCTGTCACGTAGCAATTATCATTCTTTCAAAGGCAACAAAGGTGTATTATTCTCTCCCGCTACTTCATTTTCCTTTCGTTACATTAGAGATATTTAGTTAACTGTCGACTGCTGCGGGTTTAGTGGTGGTGGTGGTGGTGGTGGAAGTCTAATGTTTGTTTACAAAGACACAGTTGATGTGCTTTTATCTGATTCTCTCATCCTTGCACAAAAACTATAACAATTCGAGAACCTAAGCGGATATCGTACCCAGTTGCAATCATTATCGTACTTTGGCTCGTATTCTCAAACACTTCTGCACTTCACCTCCACTATTTCAAGGTTTATTTAAATTTACACGAGTCTTTTAAGGTGTTTTTACGATC
>NC_059277.1:6952269-7029769 GCF_017591435.1 Portunus trituberculatus
CAGCCTTCCATTACCAAATGTCTCCCACGGCAAGAAGTACTGCCAACACACACCTCTGGCCACGGGAATGCCGTGGCACCTCAGGCTTGGCCCACACGGCAGGGACTGGGCTGCTGAAGGCCTCGGTCAGGTCAGGTAGAAGCTCATGTGCATAATAGCCGAGTTGATGAGCTGTGGATCCCGCGGGCTCTGCGTTATTGCTTCCAGGTGATAATGTGGCCTCACCTCGCGCCAAGGGTCACTCCCGCCATCCTCGTCTCCACCCGATGGATTTTCACACTGCACCAACTTATCTTTTATCTATAAAAATTTTCCCCGTGAGGTGTGTGTGTGTGTGTGTGTGTGTTATAATACATTAGAATCCTGCGCATCACGTGCTGGTTTCCTGATTGCTAACCTTGACACCTTCCCGTGAGGCATTCAGAGGATCTATAAATGAGGCTGAGACCTTCCTCACACCACGCACCTCATCCCTTCGCTACTCTGTCGTGGGAAGAATAGATAGATGAATAATGAAATAAATATATAGAAATAAATGAATAAACACGCTTTCCTATCTCAGTGGACGCAAATCTTAGCCTTGCAGGTGACGAAAAATGTGTGTATGTGGGGAGAGGAATATCACCTTTCCAATAATATTTGCACCCACCCCACTGCAATCAAAATGGACGCAATACCAATGCCATCGTAACAGGAACATTTCAATTGAGCGCGGACTTAAAGCTCAATGGCGTGTTTTTTTTTTTTTTTTTTATTCTAAATTTATCTATTTGTTCGTTCATTTATTTATTTGTATATTTATCTATTTTGCATATTTATTTATCTGTCCATTACGCCGTGAAGAACGAACGAGTAATTTGAAAACAAGCGCCATTAGAAGTCGTTCTTTATATACATCACACATAACAAAAAATATATTACCCAAAGATATTTCTACTCTAAATTATACAATAGATGAAAACAAATTCAACACTATGAATATCTACTCTAGATTTCCACGTTAATATAAACATTTAGCCATTCTACGTTTTGCTAATAGAAAAATAAATAATAGGAATCAAATTAAATCCAAAACATTTTGCTATAAGAAAGTACCATTTTTATTTATATTTTAAAAAGCAAGTTTGTTTCTTATAAAAAAATAACAGTTAAAGAAGTTAATATCATGAGCATACGTAAATGATCTCTACACTCTGTTCCCTCCACGCCAAAATGTCAACACAGGAGGGTAGGTTGTCCTCAGATCGACCTTATTTCTTCACCGATAACAAGCCACATTGCCTGTGCTGATGTGTATGCATGACTTGCGGTTCCTTCTGGTGTATTTAGCTTAGCAATTGATGAAATTCAAGGCATGGATGAATAAATATGATGTGAAATAGGAATGCCTCGATGTGGTCTGGAGAAGTTTGGAGGGATTGCAGGGCGATCATAAGTTTTTGTGTTGCTTTTCTGGTGGTGATAGCACGTGTAGGAATCAGGTATATAGTGTCAGGATCTCCAAGACCACACCGGGGTTATGTCGAGGGAAATAAATAATGATGAACTAGTCAATTATTTCCGAGTGTTTTATTTCCCAGAGTGGCATTGTGGATGGTGGCGAGGCGGTGTCAGGAGTGGGGCCAGCTGAAATGACCTGACTCTAACACTGATGGGTAGTTCAAGGATGTTAGACTCTTAGTTATGGAATTAGGAACGTCTGGATTAACCTTAATCGAACTTAATCTTAACATGCAGGCTTTCCTCCCCCCCACCCTCCAAACTCCTGCACCACTCGTGACACCAGCCTAATGGAACCTAACCTAACCAGAGTGCTGGGAATTAGATAAGCTCATAGTGTTTTTGAAAAGTTCTTGTGTTTTATGCTATCAAAAACAACAAAATATTGATTTCTGCATTAAAGTTACCTAATACATGTACTTACTACACACACACACACATACACAAAGCTCTTCACAATCCACCTTCCTCTGACTGATAGTAATTCAACACGCCTTTCCTCTGCAGCCCTGGACAGCTCCATCGAGATCCTGGAGGAGGTGCAGAATGTCAGGCCAATGAACTCTGGTGTAGCGCTGGAGGTGGAGGTTCTTTATGACGGCGATGGCAGCAGCAGCAATCACCCTCAGATCATACAGGTAGGTGTGCTGTGGTGGCAGTCAGAGTGCCGGGTGTCGAGGTGCAGTGCCCAAGCAAATCTGTCCAGTGGCATGTGTCAGAGTTTGAAGTGACAGAGATTTAGATACTCGGGAATAACCTTAGCATACTACATAGTTGAAACGTGTCTTTTTTTTTTTTTTTTTTTTTTCTGTCCATGATCTACAGAGCGGGTGCCGCTTAGCATTGGGAGGCATTGTAGTGTGGTTGTGTGGTGCAGGGAAAAGAAGAACAGTGGGATATCAATGCAGGTTGTAATACAAAACATTTTCACTCTGCAGCAGGATGAGGTGGAACACATTGCAACCAACAGTCTGCACCAAGAGCAGGAACAGCAGCAGCAGCAGCAGCAGCAGACGCCACCACCTAAGCGATCGCAGCGGCAGCGGCGACCAGTACAGCAGTACCATCAGCAGCAACTGGAGCAGCAGCAGGAGGCAGCACAGCAGAGGCTCCTACGACAACAGCAGCGGCAGCAGCAACAAAAGGAGCTGCAGCAAAAGCGAGCCCAACAAAGACAGATGCTGCAGATGCAACAAAAGCAGTTTCAACAGCAGCAGCAACAACAGCAGCAGCAGCAGCAACAGCAGAGCCAGGCACGGGGGGTGAAGCGCAAGGAACCGGAGGTGCAAGTGGTGCGGCAGGTCAAGGCACAGAAGACCAGCCGAGGGGAGGTGGGCGGTGCTGGCACTCTCAAGTACCGGAAGAGGGTGAGTGGCGAGTATTGGGCTGCTGGCTGGACCCTCAGCCATTTGTTTGTAGTTTAAGAGATTTCAAGACTCATCGTTAATCACCTAAAACACTTCACTGCATTCATCATTGCCAGAGACAAGTATTGATGGTGTGTGAACAATGAACAACCCATTATTAAGACTATGATCTTTAGAGGGTATTTGTCTATTTTTTCATTCCTTATCTTTTGAAATTCTCATTTTGTTGAACCCCATCCCAGCCCTTCCCCTTTAGAATGGGACAAGAGATAACCACCAGACATACTCGTAGATGTCAGTGTAGATAGAAAGAGTCAAGCATATTACATTTACTCTCAGTCAATTAGTCTGATGTTACATTCACCTTTAGATTCCAGATGATGACATCCAGATAGTGTTTGAGTGGGACCCGGCCAAGGTGATAGCGGAGAGGCAGAAGGTGGATGAGTGGGTAGCCAAGAATGTGGTAACCATGTTTGACCAGGAGAACACTTTGCCTTTCATCGCCCGCTACAGGAAGGACAAGACTGGCAACATGGACGTAGAGAAGCTGCGGGAAATCCAGAACACTTACTCTCAGTTAAAGTAAGTGTTATTTTAACCCCATTGGTGTGCCTGTTTATTTTGTCACTGATGGCACTTTATTTATAATACCCTCACTTAGGTGGGAATTGTCTACTATGTCTTTCAGAATTTTTTTAATATGTTAGGAAATCAGTAGTCAGTTATTTAGATCATGTTGATGCATCTCTTCATTTTGTGTCAGTGATTGATCATATGCTTATTTTCCAGCTTTTTTTTTTTTTTTATTATTCATATTGAAATAAGTAATATTCATGAAGAAGTAGATGTATGTTTCTGTGTTTCCTAGGCATGTTCAAGAGCGGGTGGTGAAGATCCTGAAGACAGACAATAAGAAGCTGCCGGACGACCGCAAAGTGTCACTGCTGCGAGCCACAACCATGCATGAAGTGGAGCACCTGGTGAGCTTTCATCCTGTTCCTCCTGCACTCTGATGTTGCTGTCTCTTAATGTATAATGCTAGGGATTTGTGTTCTAGAGGGAGTTCTTGGTTGTATTATTTCTGACACATGTTTATCTTGGCCACACAGACTGCTGCATACAAGGGCAGTGGGAAGCGGACTTATGCTGAGCGAGCACGTGAGCTGGGATTGGGGCCGGCTGCATTGGAGGTGCTGCAGGGCACACAGAACAAGTTTGTAAGTGTCCTAACTTTTCACTGAAGCATTTGTTGAACAAAGTGTTAGTTATAGTTGAATGTACATATTATTTTGAATAAGCTACTGGGTATATTTAGGTATGTTTATGTAATTTTTCAGTCTAACTATGGAATTTTTTTATCATGTCTTGGTGGCTGATGGATTCAGTGATCTGTGAAGATAATGACATCCTTCTTATGTTTCACTATTGAAAATGGCCTCTTTAATGTTGCCAAACCTTTCACACTGTCAGCTGGACACAGGATCAAGAGCCAGTCTGCATCATATTGGATTGGTCTGTCCCTCAGATTGACCAGCAGGAGCTGTACCCCCTGATTGATCCTAACCGTGAGGGCCTGCGCAGTGTGGAAGAGGTGGAGCAGGGGCTGCAGCACATCATTGCTGACATCATCAGCAAGGACGCCAAAGTGTTGGACTGTGTGCGCCGCCTGTGAGTGTTGTGGTGATGGGCTGCACTGAGAACACTTAAAAAGAGAGAGAGAGAGAGAGAGAGAGTCAGCTTGGAGACATAATGGCAGACCTTGAGGATTGAGTTTACATTCATGTAGGGCACAAAAGAAATGCAGCCATTTCAAGCCTTTAATGCTATTATGTCATATAATTAGGGTAATACATACAAGATAAACAATTGGAAAATCTTAAAGATGTTAAGTTTCATATATAATGTATTTATAACTATTATCCTTATATTCCCAATTGCTACCTGAAGGATGAAGAATTGTGAGCCACTGTTGGAGTGCAGCAAGGCACGGAAGCAGCAGAAGAGGGACCAGGGCAAGGTGGCCAGCAGAGGACCAGGACCCAGTGATGATCTCTGTGCCAAATATGAACATTACTTTGATTTTAAGTGCATGGCATGGCACACCAAGCCCCATGCAGTGAGTGAAGCTCCCTTGTGGCCCCAGGCTCTTATTATCATTCAGCTTAGTATCTTCATTTTTTTCTTAATGGGATTAGAGAGCTCATTAATCTCTGCTGCTTTGCTGACATGGGTTCCTCCACTCACTGTCTCCTCTGATATACTTTTGACTTCTTGTTAGATTAAACTAGAGTGAATTGTAAGTTTGCAGCAGGCATTCTCCTCTCTGATGTTCATCCTTGTTATGTCTTCTAACTGGTCTTCTTTAATCTACTTTTCACTTTTAATCAGATAAAATTATGGTAAATTTGAGATTTTATCATAATTGTATCCTGGTGATCTTGTGAATATCACTTTGAGTATAGTTATTGGGATACATTGTAGGTTATAAGAGTGTGTGTGCATTGTTACTGAGTGTGACAAGGTGTGTATTGGGTTGTAACCTTTGCAGATCCTGGCCATGAACCGCGGAGATCACCAGGGAGTGTTGAGTGTCAAGATCGTCATTCCAGAGAACACATATCGCTATTTCTTCAACTTCTGTCAGCAGAAATGGCTGGGTCACTCTCAGCATTACCGCACCCAGCTTGTCATGATGAGCACCGAAGATAGCTGGGAGAGACTGGGTGTGTTACTCTCCTTTACTGCCATTGTTTGATCTACTCAGGTCTTCAATAACCATTTCATACACAAGATCAACACATGAACTGCCTTTTTTTTTTTTTTTTTTTTTTTTTTTTTTTTGTAGAGGTGAATCTCTGTCAGTGGGGCCAGCATATTTGTTCCACTCATGTCTCTTGTATTATTCTTTCTCTTCTAAAAAAAAAAAAACACCACATTTGAGTCTCTATAAAACACTCTTAGTCTTATCCACCTTTCAGATAGATGAAACTCCTTTTTGTCCAATGTGTAAGACTTTTGCATTTTCTCCGCCCGTCAGTGAGGCCCTTCATGCAGCGACAAATCCGCAGTGAGTTGACAGAAAAGGCTGAGATAGCGTCTGTAGAGGTGTTCGCTGCAAACCTGAGGAAGCTGCTGCTCACCCCACCAGTGCGAGGGAAGACAGTGCTTGCTATTGATCCGGGTGTGTAATATTGTGGTAACCCCTCTGAAACACTTCTGTGCCTCACCTTCTCTATGTTCAGAGGGTGTTTTTATGGTTCTAGTGGCAGATTTACAGGAGTTCTACATTACTAACTGGAGAAACACACTTGAAAATCTAGCTTACCATCTCTGTGGCCTTACAAAAGAGTTGTATTAAGAGAGGAAGTGTTTCAGAATAGAAGCTCTCTCTCTCTCTCTCTCTCTCTCTCTCTCTCTCTCTCTCTCTCTCTCTCTCTCTCTCTCTCTCTCTCTCTCTCTCTCTCTCTCTCTCTCTCTCTCTCTCTCTCTCTCTCTCTCTCTCTCTCTCTCTCTCTCTCTCTCTCTCTCTCTCTCAGCACAAGCAAGCAAAACCACCATTACTGACCCTTACAATTTGTCCGCAGGTTTTTCCAATGGCTGTAAGATAGGAGTGACCAATCCAAATGGTGACAAGCTGCTCACCACTACTATATATCCCTTCCGCGGTAACCAGCAGATGCAGGTGGAGGACTGGACCAAAGACCACAATGCCCGCACCCTCAGAGAGATCGTCCACAAGTTTGGGTAAAGAGTCAGGTTGGCGCATGCATACACTCTATTGAACCCAGCGAGGGATGTCTTGTAGTGTGTGTGTGTGTGTATGGAGGATAAGGATTGTTGTGTTTCAGGGACAGATTCAAGCCTGTTGTCTATCTTGCTTCATGTTGTTTGATGCAAGTTTGTGTTTAGTATAAGGAGTGTAGTGGGACAGTTAGTGTAAGGTTTTGATGATCAGTTTTCTTGCTCTTAGTCTGCCTATAGTTTCATTTCCTTGTGTGTTTTGCGGAACTTTTGTAGTAATAGCATTAGTATGAATGTTTAGGCTTACCTTCTTATTTCCTCTTTACAATATTAAAGTTTTGGATGTTTGTATTGATCCTTTACATAATTTTTAAATACTTCTGAAATTTAAGAGAGTGCTTCAGTAATGTACTTCCAAATGTTTCTGTGAATCTTTTTTATCCATCATTGCTTTGGTTGTTAGACTCTGTAAATAATTCCCTTGGGGTGTGAGCTTTTTGTGGTGGGTTGGGTGAGAGCACTGAGAGATGACTTAACGAAGGTCTCTACAGATCCTTTGCAGTGCATCTGAATGCTTCAGTGAGGGATAGACAATATTAGTAATCTTTCTTCAGGTGTGAGCTGTTTGCTGTGGGTAATGGCTGTGGGTGCCGGGAGACAGAGACTTACCTGAGCCGCCTCATTGCCCAGAAGTGCTTTGAGCCATACAACGTGCAGTACACTATCATCAATGAGACTGGTGCTTCACAGTACTCTGTGTCTGCCGAGGCCAAGATGGAATTCCCGGATCTCGATCCTAACCACATTAGTGCCTGTGAGTTGTAGGTAACTAGCCCTCATGTTTCAGCCTTGTGGGGTGTGTGTGTGTGCTCCCTAGACTTCTATTAATGATTCTGAGTGCCGGTGTTTGTGCTCATTTGCAGTCTTTCTATTATTCATTGCCTTTTTTTAGTGATCATGGTTTGCAGAAGGGCATGCTGACTTGAGGGACCATGTGTATTGTTGATCCCTTTTTATTACATTGTGTTTGGATCCTATCATCAAGGCAGTGGATATTAACAGTGCTTATGTTCATTTTAATATATTTTGCTATATAAGTAGATAATGGTGAAAATTAGTATTAGATGGAGACTGATTTGAGATGCCTACAAGCAAGGAAGGAGTTTAAAAATTTATACCACTTGTTTGCCATGCAGTGTCCTGATTACATGTCACAAAAAAGATAGAGAAATTTTAAGTAATGGTTTCATCTTGTATTTGTGAGGAGACATGTTAGGAAAGAAACAGTTGAGAGTTTTGTAAGTAGTGGAAGAAATACAGTATAATCAGATGTGAAGCCTCACTGTGATGGAAGTGTTTGTCATGTGGTGTGATCAGACAATGAGAGGGAGTCTTATCTGTCATGGTAAGGTAGGCAGGGCAAGCTTGAACCTGCTGGATGATATGGACTTGTGAAAACTGCAGTATATGTAGTCCAGTGAAAAGCAATCCATTTTTCATTGAGGCGTAGCAACAAAGACACAATGGGATGCAGATTAGTGTATTGTTTTGATATCCTCTCCAAAGAGTGCAGCTTGAAGTAGCACCATTCATCGTTTCTTTCATTGGTGTTGGTCATCAGTGTCGCTGGCGCGGCGGCTCCAAGACCCACTGCTGGAGTACATCAAGGTACATCCCATGCACATGGGTGTTGGCATGTACCAGCACGACATTCCTGAGCGCATCCTCCACGCTTCACTCGACTCTGTCATGACGGAGTGTGTCTCCTTTGTCGGCGTTGATATCAACTGTGCTTCAGAATTTGTACTAAGGTGAGTTTCAAGCTTAATTTTCAAGTGTTACTCCATGTTCTGTTTAGTGCAATGTAGAAGTTGGACGACTGAATGATGAGTGTTTTGATTGGTAACTTTAACAGGCAGTGTGAAGTATGGAAGCAAGTAGTGTGTTTACGCAGAGTTTTACTCACTGTTCACGAATATGTCTACCACTTTGCAGGAAACTGTCTGGCTTGAACAAGTCACGTGCAGCAAATATAGTGGAGTACAGGAAGACCAAGGGGCCTTTCATAAACAGGGAGCAGCTGAAGTCTGTGAAAGGGGTAGGGCCTCGCACCTTTGAGCAGTGTGTAGGCTTCATCAGAATTATGCCTGAAACACTTGCCAATGAAGTCAACAGGTAAACATTTCACAGATATTACCTACTATATAATATCAGTATCTAAGTTCTATAGACCCATTTACTTAACTGTAATATGTTTGACTTCCAGAACTCCCCAAGGAAAGAAACGAGCTGCAAAGGAACCAATAAACCCACTGGACCGCACAATGATCCACCCGGAGTCCTACGATGCAGCATCAAAGTTCACAGGCATGGTCGGTGTGCACCAGCATGACATTGGCAGTGAACACTTCATCCGCACTCTGCAACACTTCATGCAGACAGCCAGTGAGTTTAAACACCATGGTAATCCTTTTTTCTTTTTAAATATAAGAGGAACACTGACCTAGAGCAACAAAAGAATAAAAATAATGGGCCTTCTGAGGTGCCAGTCCCTTGAATAAGATAAAAGAAGGATCATCCAAAATTGGAGTATTTTCAGACAGCATTTGTTATTAGCATTAGATTACCTTTATGGTATGTACAATTCACACCAATAATGCATTCCAATATTTCATTGTTTTGCTTCTGTAGTTTAAGGATGTTGTGTTTCAGGTGTGGAGGATGTAGCCAGGCAGTGTGAGGTGAGTCTGCCCACCATGCAGCTCATCATTGAGGGTCTGGCTCAGCCGCTGGACTACGACATCCGAGCACAGTTTGAAAAGCCACTCTTCCGCCAGGGTGTCACTTCCATAGACGACATATCTCTGGGCACCAAGCTCACAGGTGGGTTGTGTCTGATTGTTTTTATCCCTCTCTTTGATTATCTCATTACATATTAGTAGTAGTTTTCACTGTTCAATTTTGTGATTTAATTTTACCAAAAAGTTGATCATTCGTACTGAAATTACTTATTTACATATGTTTGAATGTATTTATTTCATGTTTATTATACAAATATGCTAATAATGAGTTTAAATGTACAATGGAATCTTGGGTACCAAATGCCTCCATTTTTCAACAAATTGGTTTCCAAACAAAATTTTGAGATAGCAATTCCTTTCGTTGCCATGCCATAATTTCATTTTCAAACAAAGTTACTGAATTCTAAACACTAAAAGATGTGTTATGACCACCTCTCCTGTTTATCACTCCTTTATATCACTCTGTAAGGCTTCCCTCACTAGGTTGGTGACAAAGAGAATATCTGTACTTTCTAAACAGTATCTCCTGATGAGTTTTGTCACTAGAGTCATTCAATACATCCCATCTGGATAAATCATTTCTGATCTGGAGATGTGAGTGACAGTCTTGGCAATGGGAATATCTGTCATTAGCTGCTGAGACGGTGGATGGGTATCTGGGAATTAACTAATATACTTTACATTGATCTCTATAGAGAAAATAGTTTCAGTTACCAAACACTTAATGTTTTGAACAACTTTGAGAAATTAATCAAGTTCAGGAACGGTATTATTGAATGCTGTAAGTTTCCATTCCTGCATCACTGCAAAATAGCCAAGCCACATTGTCTTCCTACAGGTTCTGTCAGAAATGTGGTTCACTTTGGAGCCTTTGTAGATGTTGGTCTTGGTCAGGACGGGCTGGTACATTCCTCCAGGATGGGTGGGATACAGCTGGAGCTCGGTAATGTAGTGGAAGTGACTGTTGTTAATCTTGACAAAGCTCGTGGACGGATTGGGTTAATGCTACATAGAGTGTTGAGTTGAAAACTCTGTGGTGGGGGGAATGTATTTAGTTGCAATGAGCACAAAGCTAAAATGTTCTTGATGCAACAAGAGTGCATTGCGTTCCTGTGCAGAAGAATGTTCCTTAGAATACTTTTCCGCCTTGATGAATGGGTTCCAGTATTGCATTGATGTGAATGAACAACACTATTGAGTTTGTACTTGAATTCAGTAGAAGCAACTTGTTTATTACATATGATATAGTATGTATGGACCTGTTGTGTGTTTGTCCAGAGTTCCTAACTGGCCACACACTAATAACTACCAAGATGCTGGAGGCCCTTGTACATATTCTTTAAATGTCAAGGATAAGTTGTTGGGAAAGGAGACTTTGTCCCACAGAACTTTTATATATAGGGTAGACTATGAGTGATTGTCTGAATGGACCCATTCAGACAAGTACTTCCACTATGTGATGGAAGAATTTTTTTTCATGTTACACTTCATATTACCATTCCATATAACTTTTCTGGTGATAAGAAATTACCTTTGTAATTTTGTACCATCACATGAAATTGTCACCCAGTCCACACACAAATCTGCATCTTAATCCTCAAGCAAAGGTTTAGAACTCATGACTTGGTGATCAGACTAGTACCAGCAGCAGTGATGAAACACAGACTTTTATTAAATAAGGCAGCGTGTGCTGTGATGCAACATCTTAGGCAATCATGCAAGGAGTGTGTAATTGATACTATTTGTGCAAAGTGCAGTGAATTTCTTTTGTGAAGACCATCCAAAATAATATTGTATTGCATTTGGGCATGTTTGATTATTGAACAATTTACTTTGTCTTGAAAACAAAAATATTATTTAATGATTTGTGATTTTTCATTATTAATGTAAAATGTTGTAAGGAAGGGACTACAACATGTCATCTAAAATTAGTTTTGATAAATAAAATATTAAAAGATACATTTCCTTCTTTCAAAAGCATTGAATATTATTAGAATGAAGTCCAGTAATAAAGATGGGTGTCTTTCCACTTTCCCTTAGCATTGGTATAGTGTACCTTGTCACACAATGACAGGTAGTGGTAGGACGACTTTATTAAATTCTTTGATACTGAGCAACATGAATTGAAGGATGAAAAAAAGGGTTTCAGGGTTTCATGAGATGAGAAGACCAGTGGTATATGCCACAGCACAGTCATAACCTTGATCCCAAAATGGTGGGTTGGGAAGGGTAGCCCTGTGGAGGTAGGGCATGCATGGGCTGTATGTGTTTTGGAGATGAAGGAAGATGACAATTCAAGTATTACAACCTTAAATGGTCTCTTATCTTTTAAATTATTCATAAATATTGTCATGTGTTAGGCACATAGATGAAGAGAGGAGAACAGGGTTCTGTGTTCTGCAGGATGGAGCAACGCATCTAGTAAAACAAGGAAAAATAAAAAATATTTTATTCAAATATATCAGTGAACTGGTCATAAGAGAGAGAGAGCAGCTAATTCTGAAGCTTATTATTATTATATTTTCCTAATGTGAAAAGATGAGTGGCTTACTTCAATGAAAATCTAAAGGAAATACAGAAGGAGGCAGGGAATCAAGAGTGTACTGGAGAAAGCCATGAAAGATTGAGAATAATGCTGGTCAATACTTACTCTCAACCCAGTAATGCCATCCCCTCCCAAACACCCCACACCTGGCAGCCAACACTCTTGCCACCACTCACCCATGCCAGTTTGTGAATATTTGCATGTCTGTGTGAAGATAGACAGGTAAGCAGGGAATTTGATAGACTGACAGATAGATAGATGTATAGGTAGGTAGATAGATAGTTGAAAATAGACAAATTCATGGATAGATAATTGATAGATAAGATAGATAGGCATGAGAGAAATATCATAGTCTGCCTTTCAGATACCTCGCTTTTTCTTTTCCCATGGGAAATGCCAACACTCGCTTTGAAACTAGAAAGAATTTAATATTTACTGCTTTGCCAAATAACCATGGCTAGATACGATATCAAAACGAAAGATGTCATAATAACCTATAAATCGATATATGAAATTTGTACAATAGTTGAAAATAGACAAATTCATGGATAGATAATTGATAGATAAGATAGATAGGCATGAGAGAAATTTTTTTTTTTTTTTTTTTTTTTCAGTAAGGCCTATAGCGCCTGTAGGCACACTTGAAGAGTGTATTGGAAACGCTGTTCAGCTTCCGCCCATTAGTGGTGCAGGCAATTTTATTTATAGTGGTACCCATATTAGGGCCCATATCACTGCCCAAGCTCATCTTGAGTGTAACCACCTAGAACCTGGGTATCATGGTGATATGTAGGTAACTTTAAACCACTCGACAAATGGCAAAGTGTTTTAAGGCTGTACGAGGTGGGATTCGAACCTACGCGTGGACGTCTGCCCGATCCCACGCTCGCCACCTTATCCACTATGCCACCGCCTCCCGTCTGCCTTTCAGATACCTCACTTTTTTCTTTTCCCATTTAGGTAGCAGATAGTTATCATAGACATTTCTACCACAGTAGGTACAGCCAGTCAGACACTGCCACCACAGGATCAAGATCACATATCTTCAGTGGTGGTGGTGGTGATGACTGGTGGAGTGATGGTGCTGGTGGTTGTGTGTTTGATGTTGCTGCTGTTCAGTCTTGCCATGCAGCCAGACCCACTAACACACCCATACATAGTCAAAAACACACTCATATATACATATATACCCACAACACTCGTATATACACTCAAGCATACCCAGAAACAACTTAAATACACCAAGACACACATATACATACACACAAGTGAAATGAGGTGTTGTCATATTCCCGACAAGATGAGGGTAAACCAGCAATGCAAGCCGTTGTCAGTATTACCATTTTTACCACAATGCTCCAAGAGTCCACAGTAAGCCACACATGTCTTTAGATAGAGCCACAAGTCTAGTTTTTCATACCCAGTAGTTAAACATATGATATGACTTAATTTTGATGTAGGGAAGAGTTGAATAAAGGCAATATAGCATGCCCAGCTGCTCCATTGATGTTGCCACCCCCACAGGCCCATTACCCCTGGTCCTGGTAGCCAGCCCCAGCCTGCCGGGTTCAATACTTTTCCCATATATTTCCTAACGATGATATTACACTTTTATGGTATGTCCTTTTATTTATTTATTTTTTTTTTTTTTTTTATTTATTTTTTTTTTTTACATTGTTGTCTTTGAAGTGTTTTCTGTGCCTCAGTTTGGTAAATGTATGGCGTTTACTGCTGTTTTATGAGGTAAATTTGAGCTTTCTCAGCGGTCAAAATTTCCATCTTAGCATATAGTTTTTTTTTTTTTATTTCAAGCTATAACTGGGCCTCTATGGTATATAAGAATCTCCTATGTTCATTTAAGTGTGAAATCAACGCATTGAGTCAAATAGGTGAACTTTGTAATGTTGTTTAGTCCTATAAAACATCAATTATATATATATATATATATATATATATATATATATATATATATATATATATATATATATATATATATATATATATATATATATATATATATATATATATATATATATACTTTTTTTTCATTGTTTTAGTTTGTGTGTGATGGTGTGGCTTGTTGTAGATTGTCTTAAAAGATAACTCCCACTGTTAAGAGTTTTGAAATATTCTTCAAGTGAAAATTGCTGGACTTGACAAGAATTTAAATGAGTTTCGTTTTTAATGTTTTTGTTTTAAATAATATTCTTTCATTCATTCACTTCTGGCTCTAGCTAACTGTTAGATGCCCGAGAAAAGAGTTTATATTGCCTAATATCTTTTGGAGGTGTAAAGTTGAAATGTGTGGACGTTTTAGTAGTTTTATAAGTGATTTTTTTTTACTTTCAACATACTTAATTTGTACATTTTTATAAAACTAGTTAGGCTGGAGATGTTTTAATGCTTTAGAATCTAGTTAAGATATTTATAAAGTAATAAAATATCAAGCATTCAGCCGTGGCTTCGTTTTTTCTTTAAGTCATTTCTAAAATAATTTACGTAATCTAGCCTAGTCACCGCTGTTCTCGCTCACCCTGATGACGTTACAGCCAAGGTGGTGACTCATCATAGCTTCTGGCTGGCGTCTCTCTTGCAACCCCCTCAGTTCGTGAGTGTTTTGCCTAATATCTAGCCATTTCTACGTGTTTTCGTGTGTTTCTAGACTCAGGTGTGCAGATGGAAGCAGTAGAAGGAAGACGAAAGGAAAAGTAAAACACGAGGACGAAGTAGAAAGGAAAAAAGGAAGAGAAAGAAGATCAGCAGCCAAGTCTTAATGTTTAGCTAAGTGTCCCTTGTAATCTTGCCGTTTTTTATATAATGTATTCTGTTTTGGGAAATTGGGAGTGTATATGGGGTATTTGAAGTATGTTTGGTAGTGCTGTGCGGTGTTTTGAGTATTATGTGAGTGTGGATTCGGTGCATTTGGGTGTTTTTAGTGCGTATTAGATGGTTTTAGGTATATTTTACGTATTTTGAGTGTGTTGTGTGATTATTTGGATATGTTTTGAGAGTGTTCGGAGGCAATTCGAGGTGTTTCGTGACGTTTTGAGTGTGTTTTGGGATAAGTGATTTGGGTGTGCAAGGGGTATCTTTTTTTGTGTGTGTGTTTGGTGTGGTGGGAATGGTTTGGGTGTATATTGGGTGTTTCTATAGTGAGTTTTAGGTGTCTTAGTTGGTATTTTAAGGTGTTGTCCCGCGTTTCGAGTGTGTTTTGGATTATTTTGGAGTGTTTTAAGTGGCTTGTGTGTATCTGGGTGTGTGGGAGTTGTGTTTTGGGAAGTTTGATGGTCATTGGTCTCTTCTTAGGCAATAGGCTGTTACACAACAGTCTGAGAAAGGCGACGTCGTGTTGGGCTTGGCAACTTGGCAGCGGGACACAACCACTCACACAACAGTCACTGAGAGTGAGACTGCACACCGCAACAAGATGTTCGGGGGCTTGAGACAGATTGCCTCCTGCACCAGGTGGGCCGCAGGCCCTCTGCAAAGGCAGACAAGGACAAGGTGGTATTGCAGAATTGTTACATATCACTGTGTGTATAGTATTACTCCGTTAAGGTGTATTTTACTTCATTCCATTATTAGTGTGTGTGTGTGTGTGTGTGTGTGTGTGTGTGTGTGTGGAGGATAACTGAGCGTGGCTTCATATATGTGACGTCAAATCAGCTGGGTGGAGGAGCTGCGAAGTGGGAGCCAGGAATCGAGGCGAGCGCGCGGGACGGTTTCTTGAGGACAGTGCCGGATAACTTACCAGAAAATCATTATAAGAATAGTTAATGTACTATTAACAAGGCTTCTCCTCTTGGTAAACATCCTCCAGTTAGCCAATTATTACCTGGTTACCTATGAATGGATAGTGGGGAATTAAGAAGGCTGTGGCATCTTGTAGTGATCTTCTGAGTCTCCTCTATGACCTGTCAGCCACCTGTCCTAGTCCTATACATATACCGTGCTTAGCTTTAAAGGTGGTAATTGGTTACAGAGGGCAATAATTTCTCTAAGAGTGTATTCCAGGTGTTATAAATCCTTACAAACTTCATTATGTGCTTCTTGTCACGTAGATTGTTTTGCTAGTGTAGCAAAGCTGACATTTAGAACTGACTGAATTATGTTTGTGTTACACTGGCTCCAAGGTTGTGTTGTCCATTGCAAAGATTAGGTTGCCTAGTTTGGAAAGGCCTGGACTGTTGACTGTGAAGAGATTGTGTGGTAGTTTAGGAGACTGTTTATGACACTGTTTTTATTTCTTGCTCCTTAATGTATGTTTATCGAATTGATGAGCTGCTCTTTTCCCTCAACTCTACATTCTGTTGCACAGCAGTGTTAATGGAAGCTACCCAAAGCTTCATTCCCCACATTGGCTAAGTTTTTATAGTGACTTGCAAACATGCTGAGACTCATGCCTAGTGAACATGCTGTGGGCATGTCTTACTGGAGTTTTGGCAAGTGCATTGTCTTTCTACTGTGAATGCAATGAATCAAAGACTATCAGTGGAGTATTTATGTATATAGGAGACGCTTATGACCTTTTCATTTGTGTGAACTCTCTTTGTGTGCACATTATCACAATGCTAAAGTGGTAAGCGGAATTATATTTAATATAGCTATAAATTTGAAGTTTCAACCAATACTCACCCCCTTGATACATCCTATCCTGTTGATCCACCTTAAGGTATATTAACTTAATCTAACATTTTGAAGCCTCCTAACAACAGAGAGGGGGTGCTTTGCCTTCCCCCCCATCCCATTAGGTACACTAACCTAACCTGGTATTTTGTGACACCCTGACCAGGGACCCATAAAGCCAACACAATTAATGTTTACTCTCGGTTCTTGTCAGTAGGGCATAACAAAACTGCTTGTTGTGGTAGTATACTCGCTGTACTTCAGGTTTGATTTTTTTTACACACTCAGCTGTTATTGACTCTTACTGATGCTTTTGAAAATCCATACCACGCCAGAAACAGTTAGACTGCTTTTAGGTTAGGTCAGATTAGATTGGTTTTAGGATTATGTTAGCTTAGATTAAGTTTGTTTTGGTTTACTGGATTGGGGATATCAAAATAGACAAAATTTTGCATTTACTTTAAAAATCTAAGGAGACAATCAACCATATTTGGCAAAGAAAGGACCTTTTGTACACTTTTACCATGGTAGAGATAAATATAGATGTACTGTAGCATTTGTGTATGTGTGTGTGTTTTTGTGTGTATGTATGCGCATAGAGAAAGAGACTCCCTGGGACGATCATCTTTGCAGAAAAGTCACTTGATCTGAGCAGGAAGGTGTGAAAGGCATATAACAGAGGTGGCTGCCTTGGAAAATCCACTGCAATAGCACTATGGATGCTGCAAACTTGCTATGACACTACTGTGAATTCTTTGTGACAGTGCTGGAAAACCCCTGTAAATGTGCTATAACTCCCAGGTGTGGTGATTCTACTGCAGATGTTTTGAAGAGTCCAAACATTTACTGTTATTAGATGGTCAAGGCACCTATCAATCATATATGTACTTATAATTGAGCTGCAAAAAAAAGATCTGCCACATTAACTTTAGTGCCGCACTTAATATAATACATTGTTTCCTTTTTATTCATAGAAAGTAAATTTTCCAGATGTGGATGGCGTAGTCTGCACACTGCCAATACACTCTCACAGAGGCAGGTTTCAAAGCCCAGCACAGGCTCAGTCAAGGTTTGGTACATCCCTAACCCCTTCAAGTGGCTGCACAATCGTATGGAAATTGCGGCATTGCAGAAAGAATGGGACTCATCATTCAATCTAGAGACATTCAAACTTGGAGCAGCACAGGTACAAATGGTGGAATATCCTATGTGAAACTTATTTATTCAATGATATGTGTTAGTAACAAGAATTGACCTGTCAGAATATTTCTTGCAAAACAGTAAAGGTAACTTGATAACTTTTCAAGATTTGAAATATGAATTACTCAATAGACTGTGTGACTCATGAAGCTGCCAGTAGTCATGTTTTGTTGGTCTTTTTATTCTACAAGTAGGTTACTGAGTAATGTGACCCCTCAGGCCATCTGCACCGTCAGTGACCTGATGAGCCAGCGGGAGTGGGGGGAGCTGCGTGGCCTGCTCACACAGAAAGCTATTGACAACCTTCGCGCAACAAAGTGGACTTTTGACCAAGTGAGAGACTTCAACTGAGAATTCTAACCTCTCATGTTCCTTCATCATACTTATATGAAATATATGAGGCAGATTATGCATTCTAATTAATGTCTATGATTGTTGTAGCTAAGGCGTGTGCAATTTGTATTTCGCCAGACCCACAACCTCACCTTGTGTCCTGAGAATGTACAGACCATTGTAATAAAAGATGTAAAGCTTCAGTCCATAGTGGGTAAGTAACCCTCGTCATCAATATTATTGTACAGGATAATAGAAAAGTTACCATTCACCATTCACCTCAGTTCAGGGAAGTAACACACTTTTGTGATGAGAGGACAACTTAGAAATACATTCTTTGGCCAGATTGGAATAATATCTTTCTCTTGTGGACACCACCTCATACTATTCTATCACGTCATAAGTTATGCATACTGCCCAAAGTCGGGTGGAAACTTCTGCTTGAATATTCTGATGGACCTTTCAGACCAGAAGTACTGTGACATAGACGTCCTGTTGATAGGAGCACGGGAGCCGTACAGTGTGGAGAAACACTCTCTTGTCGTCCTTGAGTATTTTGCTCGGTGAGTTTTCCCACTTTATTAAGGAATTCTTTCAAATATATTTATTTCTTTGGAAGAATACTACTGAACATGCATCATAAAAAATGTTTGCACTTAAGATTTGTTGATTTTGGTTAAAATAGATGAATATTACAGGAACACAAAAATTTCTTACAGTAAAAAAATAGTGTTTGAGGAAAGCAGATATTTATGATGGTCGCTGTGACATAGCTAGCTACTTACCTGAGACATGCTCCGCAGATTTCATCGGAATTACAGTGAAGGAAGGTTGCCGGAATGGACCATCACTGTGTTCAAGCTACAGAGCTTCCAGGCTGCACCACAACGAACCCAAACATAGCAGTGAGTGTGTAATGTTTAGCAATGTAGAATAAGGACCATAGAAGTTATTGGAAAAGAATATATTTGTTAGATATGTTCTTATTATATTTTTAATATGAGCAATGACTTTCATTAAATCCACTGCACAGACTTGCAACAACAGTAACAAGTTTTAAGCATAGGACAAAGTGTATTGTGGGAAGGCTGAGGAGCTTCTTTCCCATTATATTTCATACATTCTGTACCAAGACACAGTCCACACAATACCAAGGCCTTACCCTCCACCTACATTGTCAACAAGGCACATGCCTCTTATTCCTGCTCTGGAAGGAATCCTTCACCAATCATAACTTGGGATACAGATAATTTTTTGGGTGTTATAAGACTTTTTATTAAATAAAATCTTTTGTACAATTTGGAATTCAAGTGCATGAGCACTTGATATGCATTAAGACTACGATTACGATCTGCCAATCATGCCATTACATAAAAGTTCACCGTTGGCTTTAGAGTAAAAAATTTGTTTGTTGTGGAAGTCCATTACAGTTTTAGGAGACCAGTCTATCTCGAGGAACTTTTGTTTTGTTTCTCTTTTCCTTTGTGTGATTTTTTACTGGGCTGCTTTTCCTACAGGTTCCCTTGTGTTAGTACTTGGTACTATTATGCTTTACCAGTCAGGGCTTGTAGCCTAGCTAATAATAATAATAATAATAATAATAATAATAATAATAGTAATAATAACAGAGAAGCACCAAGGCTGAAGTAATCACACCATTATAAATTGAACAGTGTGTGTGGAAACTGGTGTGTTCAGGTGAGGTGTAGAGTCTTCATGGTGGTGATGAGTGTGTGGCAGATGTGAGCATTCCGGAATTTGTGTGCTTCACTTTCTAATAATTTCATGAGTATGTCAGGACACACAACCTTCATTCTTTCCAGCCATTCTGTAAAAAAAAGGAGTTCATTAAAAGAAGGAAGATCAAAACTGTCAATATGCTGCAATGAGTCACTCAGATACTGGAGTCACACACTGTACTTTTTGTTGGACAAGCAATAATATCATCATAAGGTACTGAAGGTTTACACATGGAGCTTACCACACACTGTCTCTTGGAGCTGCTCATCAGGGTCATCCAGGAAGATCAAAGCATCCTTACACAGATCCTGAAGGTAAGCAGTGTTCAGTGTGACATCATACCCCTCTGGCAGATTCTGGAACAGCACACTCAGTACATGTGCTGCCTTGAGCCTCACTGCCCGTGCTACATCATCCAACCGCTTCAACACCTCTGCAGCACAGACAAAATTTGATGTCAGTGTGTCTAGACTTGTCTAACCATTTTTCCTTGGCAATTATATAACCAAAACTGATTGTGCTCTGTTTGTACTTGATGATACTTTTGTGATCTGGAGGAAGAACTTACTGTCTGCCAAGGTGTGGAGAGTTTTTGTATCAATGAGACAGGTGTATGTGGTGGCCACACACTGCACCACACTGCATGCAAACAGCCGAGTCATCTCTGCATCATCCTCTATCAGTGCTGGCAGGAGCACAGTACACTCCTTCACCTCTGTAAAACAACTTTGGGGTAAATTTGGAAAACTCCAGAATAATGGTAACTGGCCAGAGTTGTGCATGTATTCCAGCTTATCTTCCTATCCTGCATCATCTCAGCTTAGTCTTAAGCTGGGTTGCCAGTCTGTTTATCTGTAATAATTTCTTTACATTTCATGACACTATGATAAAATTAGCTGCATGCAATAGCCATCAGGCATTCAAAATGGCTAACCTTCCATCATTGGCTGGGCAGTCAATCCCGTTCTGCATGCCGCCTCCAGGCAGGCTACAGCTGCTGTCCTGAGGGTCTCTGCGGTGGCCCCAGCACGCCACGCCAGGTGCCCTCGCATACTTTCTGTCAAAAAATGCCATACATTTTTCTGAGTTGTGTGTCTTCGTAAATTCTTTGGATGTGTCCTTGCCTAATAAGGCACTCTGGTAAGTATTCTGAATTATTCACTACAACATCAAGTCACTTGAAATAAGACATTTAAGCAGAGATGTGCCTCACTGGAGACAAGGACAGGCAGCCATGCTTCCAGCTGGCCACCAGCAGCAAGGGGCTGGCTCTCCTCAAGCAGGAGGTGTCTCAGCTGGGTCAGGCAGTGGAGGCAAACAAATGGATCTTCCCCCTTGGTTGTGCATGCTGTCAGTATCTTGGTGAGGATCTCCAGCTCATGACCAAGAGCTGGACCTGAAGAAAGTACAACCATGATTAGCACTAATGTTGTCTTCTGAATGTAAGAATCAGATGAAATAGATAAATTATCAAATAAATGTGAGATGTATAATTAACTTTTTCCTCATTTATAACAAACAATTTATCACCGGCAGCATTCCTATTTTTTTTCTATTTATTTTTAAGACTCCTGCATGAAGCCTCACCAGCTAGTTTCATGAGGCCTCCCAGCAGCAAGAAAGATGGGGAGCCCTCAGTCCAGCCCCCAACTGTTTCCAGTAGCCTGTCTAGAACTTCTCGAGTGTGCTTCTGATAAAGTTCCTGTACTTCTTCATGGCCACAGTTCCTGGAGAGTTCTCTCAGTCCCTCCTGTGCTACAGTTGCATTCTCACCAGAAGAGGAAGATGCAATGAAGAGCAATAGGTAGAACATTTTGAAGCTGTTCTCAGAGAAATCACATTTGTTTAGCAAAGTTCTGATGACACACAGCAGAGCCTCCTGGTGAGCCTCTCCAAACACCAAGGCCACATCCTCCTCTCCCAGTGCTGAAATGAGGTCAGGAAGGCAAGGCTGGAGAAGGGCGGTGCTGCTTCCCTCAACCAGAGCTGCCAAGACAACGAGGGGCCGCTCCCCATGGTAGCCGGCGCCCAGCCTTGGTAGCACCAGTGGCAGAAAAACAGAGGGCGGTAGGAAACACCCTAGGAAGTGCCCACACTCATTCACCTGAAGAGCAAATATCCATTAAAAGGGAAAATAACTTATCTAATTCTTTGTTCAGACACATTTTGAGTAATCCTGATTTGATCAAGCCATTTATTATACAAACACTGAAACATTACTCAAGTGACACAACACATACAAGATGCACAATGAAACATCACAGATACACATTGATACACATGAAGATATCAAGTAAGTGTCTTCACAGAAGCACCATATCTCACCTGCTTAACAATGCTGGCCTCCTTGTCACCTGCAGCAAGGTGGAGTGCTGTCAACACTTTCTCTGCATACTGAGTCACTCCAGAGTCAGCATTAAGGATGAGCACTGCAAGGAGCTTGGCAGCATGCAGTCTTGGGCTGGCCTGCCAGTCATCAAGGTCAGTCAGCAAACCAGGAAGTATGTGATAGAGGCTGCGCTGCACCAGACTGCGACACCCAATGCCTGGACGAACCTCTGAGAATGGGATGTGACAAAGTCAAACGACTGGATAATGACACACAGGTTTGTGTTACAAGGAGTGGCTGGTGACAGCATGGAAGATGGCTATAACTGCCCAACTATATACTGTTTTTTTGTAGGACATTTATTGCAATATGACTTCAGAATTTATTCTTGGCTGCTCACCTCCAGGTGGGTAGTCTGATGGGGGCACATCAAAATCAATTTCTTGCTTCAACTGATCCATGTTCTCTTCTTCATATTTGCGACCAACCTGTTCCCAGAGTTGTGTGGCCTTGCACCTCACATCCTTGTCCTCATCCTTCAGGCTGTGAAAAGAACAAGCTCATCATTCCCCAAAATCTTCCATAATACTGTCTGAGGTAAAATTTATTACATCTGTTTAACAAATATTGAAAGATTAATGAAATGAATACAAAGTGAAAGAAAGAACTCCTACACAACATATACAAGATGCACAGTGAAACATCACAGATAAGGTCTGTAACAACGGAAGTAATTAATTCCAATGTTGTGTTCGTTATTGCAAATGGGTGCTATTGCAACTGAAGAATGAATGGAAAATATCATTAGTATTAAAATTTCAGTGTGATTATGCATTTTTATGTTATTGCAACCATGTAATGTCATGGGCTCCACTGTAACATCCAGCTGTGACAACTAATTCTTAGTGAAGAAGCTTCTCCCCAGAGAGCAATGGAAGTGATACGATGAGTCAAGCCAGAGATGTTAATACTACATCCCTATTTGTCTCCCGTTTTGCACGACCTACCCAAAGAGCAGCAGCGGCAGGATGCGGTGCCAGTAGGAGTATCTGTCAGGCATGTGGAGAGCCAGCCTGCCACCAACCTCCGCCAAGACCAGACGCACCTGAGGAAGGTCCATGACACACTGAGCGAGAGAACCACTCACATCCTCAATGACTTTGCCATCACCATACAACAGCAGGTCCCCTGAAACAAAGCAGAAGGGTAGCTATTGTGAAATGCTAGTTTTATTCATAAATAATGTTGAGTCTGGTAGTTAATACTGGTCACTGTTGCTCTCAAGGTAAGGGAAGAGACATGCACTTGAGATACCAATGAGTCAATTTGTCCTTGTTCATTTCTTTTCATGCTTGCTGAGAGGCACTTGGTAAAACACACTCCATGAGTAGTGTGTGCCATCATAATGCAAGACTGGCATTCAGAGACTGTATACTTCCTCTAAGTCAGTGGTATTCATTGTGCGGCTCGCGATGACTCAACTTGCGACTCTCAAAAAAAATAAATGAATAAAAAACAAATAGAATTAGAAAATAATAATTTTTCAAGTAAGATACATATTTTCATGAGGTGAGATGGAAGACGAAGTCACAGTAAGAGATAACATTCTAACATCCCTACCCTAATCATACAGAAATCATACGCGTCTACTACAGGAAACTGATGAGAGACACGTCTAGCCCTCAGCATTGGTGGTCTCACTGAATCAGTTGAGTTCAAGCTTTCTGGGGAGACTGGACGTATCTCGTTACTCTTGGAGATTTGCTTTTGTTTGTTTGAAAATAGGCAACAGATATGTGAGACTGCGGATCCCTCAATGAATGTGTTTAACCAAAGTGGCTCCCTTGCAAAAATTAGTGAATAACACTGCTCTAAGACAAAGTGTCTACTGCATCATTGAATCTGGCTCACTTTATTTCAACCTAACTACGTCAAGATCTTTAGAAAAATACTTTATTTTTAGATTCATTAATTAAATTGATTGCCAAAAGCAACTGCACCTTAGAGGGCCTTTTTCTTTTCTTTTTTTTTTTTGTCACTCAGTCATAGCCTCACACACAAGAAAAATCAAATGAAACAAAACAACAGTGAAACACAGGTCAGAGCAAGACACAGTACCTAGAGCAGTGATGGCCGCTACTCTGTTCCTGAAGCGCTGGTGGTGAAGCGCCTTGACCAGCGGCTTTGCTAGGGACTCTGACTGCATGTGGATCTTTTCTCTGGTGGCCTTGGCGAAGCAGCTCACACACTCCGCGGCCGCCTTGCGCACTTCAGGGCTTACGTCCAGCACCACCTCCTTCAGCACACCCACAACATCGTTCATAAAAGGCACCATCGCCCCTTGGAACTGCGTGGTGAGGCTAGAAATGATGTTAACTTGTATCAATCTGACATCCTCGCTTTCCTCCACTTGTGGCAGGGTGGCCAGTCTGTGGTGGAGGGAAGGGATGAGGTGCACTAGCTGGCCTTGCTTCACCACTCCTTTCAGGCTAAAGGTAAGGAGGATTTCCGATGATTTTGTCCTGTTCACCTCAGACTGATCCGCCAAACACGTGACGAGATGTTTCAGTGAAAAGTCCAATATTTTGCCCTGTGCTTCCTGGTTTTCGTGAGCTTCAGTCTCAAATGCAAGGTGATGGAGTCTCTCAAGTGCCTTTCTTCTCTTGGCCTTGTTGGTGTTCTGCAAATCGCTCAAAATGGTGTTTAGTTCTGTTACCAGCGCGGAGTGAGCGTCCTCCGTCGCCATGGTTGCGTCAATGTAAATAAACATTAAACACGGTACTTTCTGGCTTCTGCTAGGCGTTCAAGTCAACACTAAAATAATACTATTGTCACTTAATGATAAAAGTTGTTCAATGTCTGTTTTACACTTATTTTAATTCTAGATTGTACAATGTTGTTTCAATTTTATTTTTGTGTTTCCATGTAACTCCGTGATACTTCTTTATTCTTTATTCTTTTTTTTTTTTTTTTTTCATTACATTTAGACCCTGCTCCACCAACTAGTGGCGGTCTGCAGAGCCTCTATTCTATAGTAATTAAATATAAGATACAAATATGAACAATACCTAGCAGAGTACTATATAAAATATTGTAAAAACTGATCACACACACACACACACACACACACACACGTTAAAATTTAGCTATACATGTAATGTAGTTTAAGTAATCAAAACAAAAATTGCACATTAAAATCTTACACAGTATAATGTTGAGTG
The DNA here is from genome assembly GCF_017591435.1 of Portunus trituberculatus. Classification (NCBI taxonomy): domain Eukaryota; kingdom Metazoa; phylum Arthropoda; class Malacostraca; order Decapoda; family Portunidae; genus Portunus; species Portunus trituberculatus. The sequence goes on from NC_059277.1 coordinate 6,977,676, forward strand.
ACAGTCATATCTGACATATCATAGGCATCCCTAAATAAATATGTCTTTAGTCTTTTCTTAAAAAGTTCAATGCTATTGCTTGCCTTAACCTGCACTGGAAGCCTATTGTACAGTCTTGGAGCACACACTTGAAAGGCTCTGAAACCCGTATCTGAGTTACATCTTGGCTCATTTAGCCTGTACTCATCTGCTGCATGCCTTACTACAACACTTGTCCTAACCTCAAATGGATGCAATAACTTTCTTAAATAAACAGGTTTTCCAGTAGTCATGACTTGATAAGTTAACACACAAATTTTATAAGCAATACGAGCCTTTATCGGTAACCAATGCAACTCAATGAGTACAGGCGTTATTCTGTCGCGAAGTGAAACATATTTTATCATTCTGGCAGCCCTATTCATTGTCAGTTGTAATTTCCTTAGTTGATAATTTGGCAGGTTATAATACAAGGAGTTGCAGTAGTCCAGCTTGGCTATTACATGATTTTGAATTAGAGACTTGACAGAATATTCATCCAAATATCTCTTTATGAAAGCAATGTTCCTCAGATTATTGTTTTTATTGTTTTGTTTTGTTTTCTAGGCTCTATTCCACCAGTAAATGGTGCTCTACAGGGCCTCATACAAAATTATATATACATAGTTGTCTTAAATACATACAAATGAAAATAAAAATATATATACTAATAAATAGAACTTAACCTAATCTAACCTAAGGTCTTAAAAACTACATTGTACCTTATAATAATAATCACAGAGAAATCCTCTTCTTAACAAAAAAGATAACAAGTCCATCCATCACTGCATGAAACATATAAATAATTGTAGACATAGATATAATATGAAAAACATAATATAAAAAATATACAAATCAGATCCATTTATCCAAATAAGAAATGAAGATATAAGTGGCTAAAGAAATGAAATTGAACATATGAAAAGTAAACACAATAACCATATAAATCATCATCGCTCATTACAATGCATAAGGTTCAGTGATGCACATCTCCTCCACGTCATAACATTCTCTGAATATAAATGTTTTATTATACCTTGCCACTCTCACAGCCTCATTTATTTGATCATTTAAGCTTAAATACTTATCAACTATGACTCCAAAATCCTTAACCCTCTCAGATAAATAAATATTTGTACCATTTACATGTAAACTTTGCACTTCGTTAAACCTCCTAAGGCCACTTTTTTTTTTTTTCCAATAAACAAACATTCAGTTTTCTCTACATTTAATTTCAACTGTTTTTTTTATTCATCCAGCCCTTAATAAGAGCCATAACTCTTGTCAATGTATTTTCTGTACCTAAAATATTGTTAACTGTTAAGTAAAACTGAGTATCATCAGCATAGAGAGCGAAGGTCACATCAAATTCCTTCAAAATGAAAGACAATTCTATAGTATAAACACTAAATAATACCGGTCCCAGCACACTGCCTTGGGGAACACCTCTGTTGAGCTGACAGTGCTCAGAAAATTAATTAATTACCTACTTTACTTTCTTATTTTCCAGGCATTTCCTCCAGCTTCTGTGACTAATTAAGAATCATTTCAATACATCTGTCTAAATTTCTGCTAAGAACTCAATATGTCTCTTTATTTAACTTGAACATATGCCGTTAGGGAAAAGTAAATGAGGAAAGGACGGGACGTCAGCTGTCCTGTTGCAAACCCAGATCCTGTTGTGTTGTTTACATGAGTAATGCCAGTGGAGTGACGGAGTGCCCTGCCCTTCTAAGCAGTCATCATTATTAAGGTGAAACAAGGCCCATTCTGTTGCATAAGATGAGGGAGAGCTTGGCTGGTAAATGAAGCACAGGATGAGAGAGAAGGGGAGAGGTTTAGTCACGAAAGGAAAGGAAAAAGTAATGGGGATCCTTTTCTTTCGTCATAGTAAAAGTATGTGGTGTTTCTGTTCCTTATGTTGTAATATTAACCATGTGTGGTAGAAATATCAGTACGGTGGCTCAAATTTTCTATATATACCTAGAATTGGAGGGCAATGCCACCTTGATCCTGCTTACCTAACCAGACGGTGGGTTTTGCTCCTTCAACGCCCACCCTCCACTACCAACCCCCACATTACCTAATCTAGCCCGAGAGCGGACCGCATCCCGTAAATCTTTAGAACAGGATCTCCTCTCTAATCTGTGCAATAATAACACTAAATGATAAGTAGTTAATGGAGAACACGTACCTTGTGGTCTTGTTTGGGGGTCACACACGGTTATGTCACATTGCCTCACTGAAATTAGAGACGTCACTCGGAGTCTAAGTCCAAATAGTAAACATTGCTATTGTCTATTGTATATATCTGGGGTTTGTGGGTAACAGGAAGTGACTGCTGAATAGGATTCTTATTGTGTCTATAATTCTTTTGTCCAATGACGTGCCACCACCTCTTAACACCACAAGCTGCGCCAATGGGAATTTGCTATATGTATTCATAGGCGGGGCAGACAGGTGCAAAGAGATCTGTGTGCGCAGTTGAGCCATGGCCACCAGTGACATTAGGTGTAAAGGTTGCGAATTTGATTACTGGGAAATCATCGCTCCTGCGATGCAAGTCAATGTACAATCGAGAAGAGGACCAGCCAGGACCTTCATCCTTTCGTTAAGGTATTGTGAAGAGGGGTATTGGTAGAGGTAGGGCATATTGTGTGAAGCTATAAGAGAACTGGTGTGGGGGGAGGGAAACTGCCCCAAAGCAAGGATATGGTAGGTTATGTTTATGTTAGGGTTAGGTTAGTGTTGCAGGGGGGGGGCGGTCCTGGGGCTGCGGCCCCCCAGCTAGATTAGGTTACGTTAGGTTAGGTTTATGTTAGGGTAAGGTTAGTGTTGGAGGGGGGTCCGTGGGGGACAGCCCCCCCGGTTAGTTTAGATTTTGGCTCCCCCCCTAAAACCCCCGATTCCCCACGTGCCCCCAGGCTTGTGGGGGGGAAGGGGGTAATAGAAAAGAATATGTAAGGAGTTGCTGTTCTATAGATTTACTGTACACACTATTGTTTCACCAAGCACCCATGCACCGAAGCCAAAGTACACAGAAGATGAAGTTAGATTTTTAAGATGTCCAAATATACAACTGTTTGCCAAATTACAAGGAACTTTAGGCATCAATTATCTCTTTGGGGTGGTTTGGAATATTTGCTGTAGGGCTATACAGGGAGTCAGCCTCTTGAAGAAAGATGTACATTGGCATTGCAAGGTTGCCTACAGATTGCCTCCTACTCCCACCATGGAGAGGCACTTTGTTGTTTGCTTTCCTATATAAAGTCAGTGACCGCTAATCATACATTCCACCGTTGACAGAGAGGAATGGCAGGAGGCTTCCGCTACAAGGTGTGGGATCCGCCGCTCATCATCTCCCAGATTGTAACGATGCAGGTGAGAACATCTTGTCTCCTAGCATACTTTGTCGCACCTCTGCGCTCACATTGAAGCCAGTGTTTCTTTACCTCATGTGTGTGTGTTTGTGTGTTGCAGGCAGTGTTCTATGTTGGCCTAGGTGTCTGGGTAGCCACTCTGGACCTCTTCACCGGCCACCACCGTTCTCTAGACAGCCTCTTCAAGTACCAGGTGAGAGGAAGTACATGTTGTACAGTTAGACTAATCATAGTTGCCTGAAATTTAGAGTGTCTGTGTAGCAACTATGGAATTTTTTTGGTAAAACAATACATGAATTTTTTAATGCTTTTGATAACTGTCATGGCTGAACATTTTATTCCTCCAATGAATTTATAATTCCATCACTACGTATTTCTTAATTTTTATATTGTTCCACATTGTATTGTGCCTAGCAATGCTCTTTATCTTCTTGGAGAAATGTCTTTTAAGGATTAGAGAAGTGTATCTGAAGGTGTTTTCTTTCTTTAGGAATTACAGGTGAAGGAGGTTCATGGACGAACAGTGATGGCAGCCTTCATCCTTAATGCCCTCACCAGGTGTGTACCATGCTGGGAACACTGCAGCCTTAAGTAGTATTTTTTCCTACATTTTATGTACTTGAATTTGAATAACAAAACCAAAGGCTAAGATCTTAAGCTTTAACAACAGCATGGAAATTAATGTCTGTTCTAAATTCACCCTAAGGGCAGTCTTAGACATAAGAAAACTACTACCACTCTGTAAACCCATCTAACAATTACTCTACCACCACCATCACAGCTCTCTTGGACTGTGGAAGGTGGTGCAAAGAACCAAGCAGTGTCTGGACTTCACAGTCACTGCCCATGTGATCCACCTGTGTGCCAGCTGGTGGTACAATGGACACCTGCCTTCCCAGCCCTCCGTATGGCTGCTCAACCTAGTCACTGTCACCCTCATGTGTGTGCTGGGCGAGTACCTGTGCATGCGCACCGAGATGCAACACATTCCTGTGCTGGGTTCCTCCAAAGTAGATCTGTGAGTGTGTGCGTGTGTATGCGTTTCTGTGTGTATGGTTGTGTATTAAGAGTGAGAACATGGGAGTCTGAAATTATATTGTCTTTTATGTTAAAACTTCATATTTTCCAAGGAAGCAGATGCTTTGCTCTTTATTGTATAGTAAACTACTCATGCTATTATATGTATTTACATATGAAATGTTATATGTGCATTCATCACTCATCTTTGTATTTTGTTCATACATGCTTTGCTACTTGTTCAAATAGTTTTATTTGAACACTTACATGTAAATGCATTATGTATTAATATATGTGGCCTGTTTCTTACAACTGTTTCAAATTTATAAAAGCATTGTAAGTAACTATGAATGAAGTTTGAGAATCCTTGCACTGGTCATTTTACCATGTGTGAAGTTTATGGCTTGGTATAAAAGTAAAAGTCACACAAAGTATGATATGAGGCAGAGCTGAGGAGGGCAGCCCCGGTGAGATGTGAACAGACCACAAGATGATCACGAGTAAAACTTTTGAAGGTGCACACTTTCTTGTGGAAAAAGAGTAAAACCAGATTTCATTATCTAAGGTATTATATATTATTCATGCTTTAAGTAGCTTCTGCACATAATATTTTGTCTTTATTCATTAGCATCAATTTAAATATTTTATTTCTGCAAATTCAGAGAGATTCTTATTGTTCTAAGTATCTACATTTTTATATATACAGTATTTAATGTCTATCTTACTTTATCTACATACAGGTATCCCTTGGTTAACGATAGGGTTACGTTTCCCAAAAACAGATCGCTAACCGAAACGATCGCTAACTGAGGGATTTGAAATTATCAACTACATACATGTATTTCGCGATGCGTAAATAAACGACACTTTCTATGTTGTTAGTTGTTATTTACACCTTTAGAATTGGTAGTACTTACCTTGAGGAGTGGATGTGATATGCGTAGTGTGTTGTTTTGTGCCCCGAGGGACACAGGGCCTTGGAGGATTAAATCTCATCATGCCCACACCGACCCAAACTCGGTCAGCTGCTTCAAACCCTTCAAATTCTTGAGAGAATACGTTTTCCAGTGGGGGTGGGTCATCCAGGCTCTCCTCATCGTCACTCAAGGTTACGGTGGATGTGAAGGATAGATTGGATGTGGGTGGAGTTGTTTTGGAGGTGGATGGAGTTGTTTTGGAAGTGGGTGGAGTTTTTTTCGAGGTAGCAGGACGAACTTTGAAGTACGACGAGATGACTCCTATGGAAGTAGATGGGATTGCTTTTGAGGTGGATGGGGTAGCTTGGGAGGTGGATGGAGTTGCTTGATCGGTAGATGGGGTTGCTTGGGATGTGGATGGGGTTGCTTGGGCGGTGAGTGGTTTGAAGAAAGATGAGATGACTGTCTGTTTTGCCATCCTTTTCTTTGCCTCAAATAGTTCTTTATACACTTTCATGTCATTTTCTATAGCATTAGTCACGCCATTACTTCGGTTTGGGTTGGGGTCATTCTCCTGGAGAAGATGTATGGCCTGGTTAATATGATTAAAAATCTCCTCGAAAATCTTGACGGAGAGGGTTCTTTCAGGCTCCTTGTCCTCCTCCATTTCCTCCAAAGTATTTTGTTTCTCCAACTCCATGAGGTCGTCGTTGGAGAGAGGCTCAGAATGACTGTCCAGCAGTTCTTGTACGTCATTCTCGTCCACCTCATTGAAGCCTGCCTTATGGGAGATATGAACGATGTCTTTCCTTACTGCTGTAACATCGACAGGGACTTCCTGTTTACGTTCCACGCACTCAGGCCACAAATTACGCCAACATCCATTCATTGCCGACTTGGACACCTCCTTCCATGACTCGTCGATGTTGTCGATCCCCTTTTTAATGTTATAATCCTTCCAAAATTGTTTCATGGTCGGCTTGTCAGGGGTGTCAATGCAGGCCAACAGCTGTTTCATGGTGCGCCGCTGGTAATAGGCCTTGAAAGTAGCGATGACTCCTTGGTCCATCGGCTGGATGAGGGCAGTTGTGTTTGGGGGCATAAACATGACCTCAATATTATCTGCCCAGTCATTCATGCTCTCTGGGTGGCTGGGGCGTTGTCACACAGCAAGAGAAATCTGTTAGCAATGTTGTTTTGGGCAGCATATTCTTTTAGGAATTTGGAGAGGTATCCTGTCACGTAACTTTGCATGATAACAGTCGTCATCCACCCTTTTGTTTGCCTTCCATACTACGGGCAAATATTCCTTAATATAGCCAGACAGAGCTCTTGGGTTTTGGGAATGGTAAATAAGGCATGGTTTAAGCTTAAGATCACCAGCGGCATTCCCCCCCACCAATAATGTTAACCTGTCTTTAGATGCCTTGAATCCTGGTGCCGACTTCTCCTCCTTTGCTATAAACGTTCTCGATGACATCTTCTTCCAATACAGGCCTGTCTCGTCAAAGTTTAGAACCTGCTTGGCTGAATAACCTCCTTCCTCGATGCGCTCTTTAAGCAAAGGCTTGAAGGCGTTTGCAGCGGTTGATCCGAACTCGCTGCCTCCCCACTAACCTTGAGGTTGTGTAGACTCCCACGATGTTTGAAACGTTCAAACCACCCCTTACTGGCCTTGAAGGACACTGTCTCGCCTATGTTGAATTCTGGTTTCAGGTCCTCCCACAGGCTCAGTGCCTTAGTAGTAACGAGTTGGGTAGAAAGAGGCATGCGGCGGTGTGTGTGGTCTTCAATCCATAGCCTCAGCAAACGTTCCAATTTTTCCATAATCGGTTCCCTGTTACGAGTTGTTGTGTGTTTGTGCAGGTTTGTGACTTGGTTGGCCTGCTGCTTCACTTGTACTTTTTCTGGAGAACTGTTGATACAGTTGATTGAGATAAACCAAGGGCACGAGCAATAGAGTTTACCCCTTCACCACCCTCATGACGAGTCACAATGTTCAACTTAATATCAAGGCCAATGCTCTTTCTCGATTTTTTAGCCTTATCTCCCGGTGGAGAACAATCGTTGGGTCGCTTGGAAGCCATCACTAAGTTCACTTGATCACAAATAAGCACAAAAAGAAGTTTAGAGCGAGCGTGATAGAGTTGTTGTTGCACAATCAAAACAGCGGGAAAGACTGTGGTGTGTTTACTGCACGGGCCGCGGGTGGATGGAGGCGCTGCGATCGCGATTGCGATCGCGATTGCGATTGGTCAATCCGATCGTTAACCGAATTTTGGCGATCGTTAACCAAAAAATAGGGATTAATTTGGAGGGATCGTATGAGCGAAATATCGTTAAGTAGTCGATCGTTAACCGAGGGACACCTGTACACTTCAAGAATTCTCTATAAAATTATCTTTACCTCCACCATTTTAAAGCTTAAGGCATGTTAAAGTCATAGTAACAATACTATTTAGGTAGTGTTCATATCATATGCACCACAACAAGATATACAAAACAGTGTGCAATGCAGACTTACAAATTACTGTCAACAAATAAAATTAAATGCAACAATAGAGAGAAACAACCAAGGGACTAGAATGTCTGTGTGGCATGTCTGAACCACTTCTTGGAGGCAAAGCATGACTTGTTGACACACAGTGGACAGTTGTGCAGGAACTGTTCAGAGCATCGCTGGCTGCCAAGGAGGTGCTTGCTGGCCACATCCACCAGTGCATCAATGAACAATGGATGGTCATTGGGGGCAGCACAGCGGAGGATGTGCTCAGCTCCAACCTGAAGGAAAGAATCAAATGTTCAAGTTATTCCAGGACTGAGTGCTGTGGTGGAAAGTCACAGTACTTCTCTTAGCAATAAGCTGTATAAGCCATGACTTTAACATGAAATAGAAGGTTTTCACTAATATAAATGAGAGTTTGTGAAGATGGTGACATCATTAGGTGAGAAAAGTGCCCTGGTGAGACAGAGACACAGAAGATGGTGGTCACCTCATTGCCAACATCCTGGGCATATTCAATGTCCAATTCATGGAGAGTCTCAATGTGGTCACTGGTGAAGGCAATGGGCACCAGGATCATGTTCTTGCGGCCGCGCTGTACCAGACCTGCAACAGTACAGATGGCAAACAATGGAACTTGAGTAATGGCATACTGTGGCAAATAAAACAGCCAGCAAGCAAGGAATATCTATTCCTTACTTCTCAATAAGCCAAGCATGTGGCAAGAAATACCAACCTTTGATTGTGTCATCTGTGGCAGGGGAGAGCCAGGGCAGTGGCCCCACCTTACTCTGCCACACCAGCCGGTAGGGATTACTGAAACCCAATTCCTGCATCACCAGCTGCACAGTGCCCCCAACCTCAGCAGCATAGGGATCTCCTCGATTCACTTGCTGCAGTTATTATTAGTCATTAATCAAATAATCTACTGTTTACACTTATTATTATTAGACTGTTCAGGTGTGTGTACAAGGAAGGATCTCACTTACATCATATCTGAGAGAAGTGCCTTGTATGGGCCACTCACAGTGGGATTGTTGGCCTGGTATAGAGACAGACAGACAAGATGCCATGACTTAAGGGTTTGTAACTATGGCTATTTCTCTGGAAGTACATTACTCAAGACAGGAAGGCAACAGCAGACTCACTCTTAGAGGTAAAGAATGAGCTGAGAAAAGGATGAAGACGTCCTTTCGCTTCTCAGCAGGGAACTTTTCCAGTTCTGTTTTAATATTCTCAGCAAAGCATTTCACCAGGAAGGGGTTGGTGCACCATCGGTCTATGACACTCCACTTGAGCTTTGTCTCAGTGGGTCTGTGGAGAAACATCATTATCCTTCTGGTAACACTGAAATATTAACATAATGTCATTGTCCCCTTATGTATTCATTCCATGTCTCAGTCATGTCTTAGCATAAGCTCACTTTGCTGAAGTATCATCAAAGGGAAGGTATAGGCAGACCAACATAACAATGTGTTACCTGTTGGCATAGAACTTGTGAATGGCATTCATGCTGGAGCCAGTTGTGCTGCAGCTGTACTGAGGATACTGTGAGAAGGCCACACAGTTTTCTGCTCCCTCCCTGCCACATGAGATGTGGTGTCATAATTAAAAGATGTTTGCATAAATTATAACCAATAGATGTCAGTAACAATTATAAAATATGTAACACTCAAAGTAAAGGATTGAGCTCTGAAGGGTATCTAAAGAAGACTTACTCTTCTATTTGCTCTAATGTTGCTTCTGTGAGGGGATGTGCATATCTGAACCCAACATAGTGTTTGTGTGGTGCTGTATCAGGACACAGTTTGTCCAGGCGCTCACACATCAGCTTCCCCTGAAAAAGAAGAGCTTCCATGAAATTCAGCTACAACAGTGTGAATGCTACATGAAAGTTCACTTCAGATCAATGTGAAAAACAAGAAAAACTTGATAGTCACACAAAACAGGGAAAAGTTCTGTTTACAAACAACTATACCAGCTAACAGAGTACACCATAAATTAGTGAGTTACATGGCCATCTGATGCTTTATATAATGCACCATAGATCATATTTACCTGCAAATCTGTCCACTTGAAGATGGGAGAACCGCCTCCAATCTCATCATACTTTTGCTGGATGCTTGGGGTTCTTCTCTTGGCAATCCAGGGACCCATGCGACTGAGGTGATAGTTTGAGGTTTAAGTGAACATCTTACAACAATAATATTATATGTACATCTTTTGAAAGCATTTACCAAAAATAAGATATAATTCATATTCTGTGCCATTATTAGTCTCTTCTGTGTGATAAGACCATTTTTTCCCTAAAGCAAACTCTCTCTCACCTCTGGAAGGGCAGCTGGATGATGTCTCTGTCCTTGAATAGCTCCAGGAGGAAGTCATGCACCTCATCCAGGTTCCTAGGGCCACCCATGTTCAGCATCAGCAGGGCAGTCTTGGGTCGCAGCTCTTCCTTCTGGCCCACCGCCGCTGCCTCTACCTGGGAGCATCTCGGTGTGGTGCTGTACTGCCTGCTGGCCGCCTGCACTCCACCTGCTGGACATTAGGTTTGTCAATGCTTGGCCTTATAGTAGTGGTAATACACAGGTTTATGGGGTACTTGTGTTTTTTCTTCTTTTTTGTTTCACTGCCCCTATATCTGTTGTGTTCCTTATGTGAGTGATGATGAAGCTAGTCTTTCAAGGATGAAGGAAAAGATCTTGAAAGAGAAGAGAGAGAGAGAGAGAGAGAGAGAGAGAGAGAGAGAGAGAGAGAGAGAGAAACAGTATTTATGTGACAGTGATGATGAAGATGAAATCAGTCTTTCAAGGGGAAGGAAAAATCTTGAATAAATGAGAGAGAGAGAGAGAGAGAGAGAGAGAGAGAGAGAGAGAGAGAGAGAGAGAGAGAGAGAGCAGTATTTATTATGTGACTGATGAAGATGAAATCAGTCTTTCAAGGGAAAGGAAAAATCTCGAATAAATGAGAGAGAGAGAGAGAGAGAGAGAGAGAGAGAGAGAGAGAGAGAGAGAGAGAGAGAGAGAGAGAACAGTAGAAATTGGTAAACATAACATAACATAAATAATAGGATAACAAAGGGCCACCAGGGCCCATCTAGGTTATCCTGTATCAGTCGCACAGCGACCTCGTCATCAGTACTTAAAGATACATTTACAAGTACACAATACATTATATACTAATTCTAAATATTTGGCCCATTAACAGGGGTAAGTCCTGCAGCGAAATCCTCTACAATTTGTGGTCCCCATACATGTTGTGTAATTGAGTATGTTCACAGGTTACAGAGCGAATTAGTCCTCCTCTTCCTTTCATTGGACCTTATGAAGTTGTGGTGCGTGACGTTTCATTTAAGGTGACATGGAACTCAACATCTGGAAAAATACAAAATGCTCTTTCGTAACCCTAAAACGCCAAGAAAGAACAAACTTGGAAAGAAATAGTTCACAAAACAAGATGCCTGAGTTATACTGAACCTTTACCAGAGATTTTTAACGCTGGATGATCTAGGGTAGACACTTACAACAAGACCTCAGGAAAAGGCGAATGGCTCCAGTTTTGCTCATGGTGTTAGTTTGACGCGCCTCGCTGTGTCCACAGGCACAGCTGGTGTCAACAACTCACCGGCAACCCGCGGGACTGTCGCGCTCTGGCCTGCCTAGTATAATTAAACAAATTTCACAGCACTTTAAGATATCGTATGATTCTTTATATTTTTCCTTTTATAATTATTGATTTATCAAGTATAGGAAGGAATAAGCATGGATCTAGCTTATAGGTTAGGACTAACTAAAGTGTAAGGGTTAGATAAGTTATCGAGGATTTCCAGACATTCCAGTCCCCCCTACCCAGACACTTCAGGCCCCTCAACCCTGTCACTCAAGCCCCACACCATGGTCGCCGATATGATACAAAACTCTATTGCAAGCAGGACTGTTGATCACCCAGCCAACCTTCCCCATTACGGAGCGAACTCAGAATTCATAGACCGATCTTTGGATAGGACTGAGACCACAGCACACTCCACACACCGAGAAGGCGAGGCCACAACCCTTTGAATTACATCCCTTATCTACTTCTTGCTAAGTGAACAGGGGCTACACAAGAGGCTCGCCCATTTGCCTCGTCGCACCCGGGGTTCGAATCCAGGCCCTCTCTGTTGTGAGCCGACTGTACTAACTACTATACTACGCGGTGTTGGAAGCAGTAATGTGCTGTCACTTGCGAGAACTGTCAAAGGAGATAAAGGAGAGCTGAGCCTTCTTCCACTATGGTTGTCACGTCTCTCTCTCTCTCTCTCTCTCTCTCTCTCATGCACACAAGTTGAAGTAAAGACAAAAGATTGGTAGTCTTTCGTATTTAGCAATGATGAAATTGTAAAAGCGAAAGAAAACGACATCTAATACTATCTTTACGTCCAAATGAAGGTAAAAGAAAACGAGCATTGCAGCGGCATCTATTACACTTAGACTTGCTCCTCGCCCCGCCAAGATACCTCAGGAGGGGAGCCAAGCTAAGGTAAGCTGTACGTGGTGGTCAGCTCACTCTTGTCACTTGCCAGGTCTGCCCTCCATACTCTAAGACTGCAGAGGTGATGAATTTAGACTTGCATGACCTGGAGTAAGTCAGTTGCTAGAGTGTTATGTGTGATTACTGGAGTCAGGTCCGCTACCATATTTTTGTGTTGGTTGTCTGTTCCCGAGGGAGTGTTTTGAGACCTGGCCCGGTGTTTCAGCTCACGAGACTAATGAAAGTGAGTAGTTTTCATCCTTTTTTTTTTTTTTTATTCCTTCTTGATTCCAATGATTAACAAGAATTCTCCAGCACTCGCTCAAAAAATCATCCTTGAGAACACGACTTGTCATCTGTGTGGGGTTTGAAATTCATGTTTGTGGGAGAATAAAGTGTTTAAAAATGCAGGACTTGGCAGAGGCCCCACTGAATCGTGCTGGCCAAGATGAGGGTACTCGCCAGCATCGCTTCACACCTGTAACCTCTTAGTGAGAGAGATCGACCTCACAACCATACTGCCACATTTTTGCATACTCTCTTTAACCTGGAGGCTCTAGGTGGAGAATCTAGCCTAGTCTTACCTTCCCATCCCTTACTAGTAGTTTACCATACTGTGCCATAAATTTTTAGATTATTTTTTCATTTAGCTTTTACCTTACCTTTCCTACATACGTATACAAAGAAAAAAAAACTTACCTTATCCTACCTTGCCTTCCTGTTACCATACCATACCATAAATTTTAGATTTTTTTTTATTTAAACTTTTACCTAAACCTCTCTGACTTATATATACAAAGTTAAAAAAAAACTTATCTTATCCTACCTTGCCTTATCTTTCTCATACCTTACCATACCTTAAATAGATTATTTTTATTTAACTTTTCTGTGCCGTCAGCTAAGACTTCCATCCCATAAAGTACCAATGACAATAATAAAACTTTGTGCACAGGTCTGGATGTGGGTGGCTGCTGTGGGGGGGCTGGTAGGGGCCTGGTGTGTGGGCATGGTTTGGGGGTGGGGCAGTGAGGGGGGTGGCATGGGGGTTGTGCTGCCCCTGTCTTTGGTCTGTGGCTGCTTCTCTGCCATGGTCCTGGGTGCCACACTCACCATCACTGCCTACATCAAGCTCTCTGCCAAGCACCAGGTCACCATCAGAGTCCCTGCGGAGATCTCGGCACTGCACTCCATCACCTCAGTGAGTAGTGTGGTCATGGGTCATGGCAGAGTGGTTGTGTGGAGGCAGAGAGTGTGGGGTGTGGCCATCACTGTCTGGGTGGGTGTGGTGAGTTGTGGTTTCTAGTGTGTTGCTTCATAGATGGAGTGTGTGGTATGAAATTAGAGTTGGTATACTGGTACAAATGATAAGTGTCCTAAAGCTGTTCTCTTTCCTATCACCAGTGAATTACATTGTACAAACATCAATTTCTTTTTTAAGTTTAAATTATAATGATTTTGTCCTTTGCCTTGATTTACAAATGCATGATTTACGTTTAGAAAATAAGGCTGTAGATTATCAATTCAAAATGCATTGAATGGAAAAAAAACTTGAAAACAAAAACATTTTAATAAGCAAACTTATAAAGAACACAACTCACCTCCACCCAGAGCATCCGCTGTGATGTGGAGAGCTCACTACCAGCCAGGCACGGGGTGGTCATCAGCCGCAAGATTGACTGTGCCATCAATGAGCTCATCGACACCTTCATTCAGAACAGCGTCACGCCATGGTACACCACCATTGTCAGCGACCCATCCCCCAGCATTGAGACTCTCAGGTCAGTTGAGGTATTGTTGGTTTATTTTATCCTATTTGTAATTTCTTGTTTTTTGGTTTATTTCATGTAAAGGAGTTTGCATAAGAGCTACAAAAATCAAAATGTTCTTACTCTTACAGAAAGTTATAGAAAGGTAATACTTAAAATCTACTCTAGTTCATCCAATGACTCCATCCTATGACTTCAACTGTTTCAGGCTGGAGGTTTCAGCATGCTCATCTTTCAATGTTTGGGTGATCCTTTTTTATTGCTCTTTAGGAACCGACACTCTCAATGGGCCTTTTTTCAAAGTTCTTCTCTCCCCTTAGCCAGTGCCCTTTTCACTAAATAATAATACGTAATGATAATAGTAATAATAATGCTAATAATAATAATAGTAATAATAATAATAATAATAATAATGATAATCCCTCTTGTGACGCCAGGAATGTGTTGTGGTACAGTGTGGTGAGCATTAATGACAGGCTCGGCAAGATGGACCAGGTGCGCTTCCTGACCGGGGGACTGGTCACCTGCCTCACCCGCCACCTGGAACACATCAGGATGGCTCAGGCTGCTGGGTGAGTAACTTACAACACTCACCACTCTCTCATGGCTGACTTGTGTTCTCCACTGTTTCTTAACTCATTCAATACTACAACACTTTTTTTTATCTTGATATTTGGGTATGATTAGACCATTTTATTGACATTAGGAAGGTTCTATTAAGGTCAGAAGATTAGTGGCCACAGTCTTCACTGTTTTAATCTCTCACATGAGGTTCTGAAGCTGTATAAAATCACCAAATAGTAAGCAAAAGGAATATGGAAATGCACCCTGGTATTGAAAGGGGTTAAACTTCTCTTTTTTTAGTTTCATTATGCACTCTGTGACTGATCGTTGTATAGAGCAGAGGTCATTCATCTGCTCTGCCAGCCACATTGAGAATACAGTACCATTGCTTAATACTCCCCACAATGCACATTCTTAGGGAGGGCCGGGGGGAGAGGGGCATCTTCCATCTGGTGCCTCAACTCAGCTCACCTGAAAGAGAGAGGAATTTCCTGCGCCTTGTGGCTGAGCTGCTGGTTGCCCGCTGTCTGCCTCCAGAGTACTCTCGATGCTCTCCACTGCGCAATCTCCTCAAGGAACTTCTGGCTTGCAAAGGTTTATTCTTTATTGGTTGTTGGATTTGTAAGAGTTCTCTGTTACCTTTGTCTGTGTCACTGATATGCTGTTAACTTTCCATCCATTTTTTTTTTCCTTTGTTTTATGTATTTTTTGTCTATATTTTGTACATGATTTCAGTATGAATGTAGTATTTATGCCTGTATTCTCTCTTCAGAGGATTGTAGTGACAGGAATAGACCTGTTGTACTCTGTTCAGTCTTGATTTTTCCTATGCTATGTTTGAATTATTTTGTCTTAATCCCTTATTCATAGTAGTATATAAATACAAACATAGCAATCCATTGGTATGTGATTGATATTCCTGTCTTATTATGGAGAGGTAATAAGAAAAATTATTCAACCCACCAGATAATAGAAGTGACATTTTCTAGTAATTTTAGAAAATGTGAATTATTCAGATATTTGCTTGATGCTCTTGAAGCGACAGTGGTGCCTTGTTTGTAACTCCTGCCTCTCCTGTCTGTGTGCACAGTGTTTGAACCGTTGATTGACCGTGTGTGTGACCCAGACTGGATCAACCAGCGACTGGTGGCTTACCTGAGGCAGCAGCAGGCTGCTGAGGAGCTGCACCGCCGCACCTACATGTATGCCGCCAGTTACGAGGACTTCATCACCCTCATCCACGACTCCACTGACGTGCATGACCTGGAGCACCTCAGGTGAGGTCAACAGTCAGGCCACAGCAGAATGGTAATGTGGTTCTCTATTTCTTTCCTTCTTTTTCCTGTTCTTGGTTTAGGCCTAATTAATAATCAGCCTAGTTATTCCATGTCCTCTCCTTCCTTTGTCTTCAAGCTGAGGTGGGTAACTGGCTTCTGTAAGTAGTGATGATTGAGATTTGAGAAGCATTGCTGTCCATTAAGCCTCCATACATGATGAGTGTGGTCTTAGTCAAGCTTCTAGGAAGAAAATTGTGTAGTTTGTGATTCAAAATATTAGATATAAACTTGTCAACATTTATAAACTGAGAGCAAGATGCTAATATTGAGTTAGATGGAATTTCTCCATTAATGAAAGAAATGTAAAAATGAAAAATCTTCTGGTAAAAAGAAATAATGTACAAACAAAATACCAAAGCATGCTTATGAGAAATGATTGCCATAAATTATTTACTATATTTAGTGAACGAGATTTGAGCTTGATATTAAGTAAGATATTCCATCATAGAACAACTACATTGCTGATTTTCACTGTCAAGTTTGTAGTGTAGCATACCCAATGGTGATATTTCTTGAATAATGCAGTGCAGGTGTACCACTTGTGTGTCTTGCCTTGTCATATATCCCTGGAGTAACTAAATTGATTTGGGAAAAATGGAAAACATTTATTGGGCAGCACATCATTCTCTGTTACAAAACCAGTCAACAGCATCATATTATTACGCAAAACCTAAACCTGCAGATGATTGACGTGTTGAAGGAGTAAAGGTGTGAACAGGTATGCAGGATTTACAACATTAACCTTGAGGGCCATTTGCTTGGTAGGAAATCCTGTCACCTTGAGAAGTATACTACCTGTTATGCAGACAGGTGGGGCCTCCATGCAGTCTGCTGGAACGTGGGTCTTGATCACTTATAATGTTTTCATGGCACCTTTTAACACCTGTGCATTAAGGTCTCAGCTTTGCACAGTGATGTCTCTCATCTCCTGGCTCACATTCTACCCTCAACTTCTTTGTCTTGTTATCTTGATGCCAAGTCAATGCTGGTGAAAAGTGTGTGTAGTTTTATCTTGGTACTACATTTTTGTTTTGAATGGCAGGTTTTATATTCTTGAGAAGAGTTTCTTATTATGCACTTAGTTTTTGTAAAATTCTTGGTAATTTTCAAAGTCCTCATGACTGGATCATCTTTTCTAATTTATATGTAGGCATATTTTTTCAACCTTATATATTTATTGATATATTTATTTATTTATCTTTATTTTCCTGGGGGTAGAAGAGGGAATACTTATTTTCTTTAAGGGCATCAATGCAGTCCTTAGTCTTTTCTTATATGTTGAGAGTTAGGAATGGATTGGTGTGCCAGTTTGCTTGATGTACCAGTGGTGTTATCCAAGCAGCAGATAAACCAACACACTTCATGGATTTATTTCCTGGCAAAACTTTCCTTCTGTTCTTGGCTTCATTGTTTGATTTTCTCTGCACACATTGGAAGTGAAAAAGATGACATTCAAACATACAGCGTGCTATTCTTAAGTGAATATCTCCTTATTAACTTTCAAACAAGCTCCTTGTGTTGTTGAATCAAGCACTTTGTTCACTGTTGCTTTATTTGTGTTTATGCATTAGTTTCAACAATGTATACATTATTCTTCTTTTGTGCATTTTTTTTTTGCCAACACATCTACTGATGTGCTCTTGTTTTGTTTTGCTTACACTCTGAAGTACTTATTTATTTGTTACTTTGTGTTGTGCATTGTATGGAGTGCTGTCTCTAGGAGTAGATTACATATGTCTAGCATTTACAAGAGATAAAAACTAAAAGCAGAGAAATAAGATGGATTAAGAAGATAAACCATGGCACACAGTACAGGCCTCTTAGTATGTGCATCATAATTCCTTACTGAATACACTTATGAGAATTTGATACCACCATAAGTGGCATCATGTCCCAGGCTATAAAGTGTTTACATACTTTATAGTTGTAGCAGACCTATACCGCTAAGCCTCTGACAGAACACAGGCCTGAGGCTATTAAGATACGTAGCTGGAGTTGTATGTATGATGATGGAGAGTAGGCTGATCAGTGGAGTGATTGGTTGCTGTGCTTGTCTAACTCACTTAACCACTCATTGCACACATATAAGCATTCAGATAAGGTTTCAGATCCTACTTGAACCTGGATACCAGCTAATTAACTCACTCTTTGAATTGATAGTTAGTACCCTTCACTGTTATCATCATTATGTTGGAATATACCTTAATTCCAAACATGATGTACAAATAGGTAGAGTACCCTACATGTTTATGACAGCAGTATTGGTTTTGTTGAAAGCCATATATTCTCATGAGTTCATGGGAGTCTTAAAAGATACTAAGTGCCATTCAATAAGTAAGATATATGATGATAATGTAGACATTGTAGACAAGATTTTAAAGATAGGACAAGAAGTAACAGATTGAAGCTTGATAATAGTCATATCTCAAAAGATAAAAAAAAAAAAAAAAAAAAAATTGGTTCATGTGATAAGATGATGAATGAATGAAATAGACTTAGTAATGAGAATGTTACTACAAAGTCATTAGAGAGCTTTAAGAGAAGTTTAGGGAAATGTATGTAAAGGAATGGTAGGTGGACATAGGTGTGTATGTATCACTCAGGGGTTGTCACATGCAGGGCTTCTTGCTGCTTCCATTATGTTCTCTTGTTTTTATGTTCTTAAGACTTCCTGATTCAACGTAAGTAATCATTCCAGATCTCCCATCAAAGGGACAGGTGCAACTGTATGCTTTTTTTTTTTTTTTTTTTTTTTTTTTTTTCTCCCGTTCATTATATGAGAATATTTTGTGGAAGAACTAGTCACTTTTGGGAGTAGACCATTATTCTCTGCTTTGTGACCTTTGTGATGTGCTCAATCATTTGTTTTCATTTATCAGCTTTGACAACTTCTTAGAGTTGGTTTTAGCCTCTGAAAGCACAGAAGACTTGCTGAGGATAAGGTGAGGCCACTCCTTCTTCCTTCTTAGTGTGAAGCTTTGCTAGTATGCCACTGTAATGCTTGCTTCAGCTGGTGTGCTCTCTCTCTCTCTCTCTCTCTCTCTCTCTCTCTCTCTCTCTCTCTCTCTCTCTCTCTCTCTCTCTCTCTCTCTCTCTCTCTCTCTCTCTCTCTCTCTCTCTCTCTCTCTCTCTCTCTCTCTCTCTCTCTCTCTCTCTCTCTCTCTCTCTCTCTCTCTCTCTCTCTCTCTTTGCATTCTGAGTTCAGTTTGGCCAAACACTAATATATTCAATAATACCTAGCTTTTCAATAAATATTACTTGATTAAATTTTGTTTTATGTTTTGTGTATATGATTCAAATGAGTGACACATGTTCCTTCATCTTGCTCTACTTTATTTTTCCAACTCTGGCATCCACTTGGGACACTCTCATAAATTTACAGAATATATGAATGTTTTATTGATAATGTTTAAATTAAGATGTATAGAATTTTATTGATACTCTTTAAGCTGATATGGATAGATTTTTTTTATTTGTGCACATTTTAAAATTTCATGTATATAATTTCTTCTGATATAAGTATGTGAATGTTGTCATATGTAGCAAAAGAGAAGTTCTTCTACATAATGTTAAGGGATCAGTAAGTGCAGTTTTGAAATACTGATAGCTGTAAGACTTGACAAAATTTAGTTCAGACTCACATTGCCCACTGACTGTTGTACATATTTGTTTATATTTTGCTGTGATTGTAACTGATTCTTTTGGCTAATGTTTGTGTGGTGTGTTAGATTACTGGTGTGCCGGAACACTTTCTTGTTTGACATGGTGTGGTGGGCTGGTTTGTTCCTGAGTGTGTTACAGCTCATGGTGTGTTGGTGCCTTGCTAGTGTTCTTAATATGCACACAGTTATACATTGCTCAACAGTAGATATTTTTAATATGTTTTTAACCCAAACCATTCATTGTGTTTACAGATAGAATCTGTGTGAGTCACATCATAGATCATGAAATGCTTACTTTATTTAACATTTCATTCCAAGATTTCATGAAATACACAGCCCAACAAGCTAGTTCTATCTTTCAATTGTCTTACATTTGTTTTTATTCTGCCCAAGTTAATTTGCTGCACTGTATCCCTTATTACCAACTAAGTGAAGAAGGAAATGGCTGTGTTACTATTTCCAATATGTGATGCGTAAGTCTAGTAGGTGTCATCATTGGTTTTGCCTCTTCATACCCAGCTTGTTAAGGTTCATTACTCTGTCTTGCTATGAGATGAGTGCTGATAGTGTCATTTTTTTATCAAGAGGGTAATTGTACAATTGCTAAAGTTACAATCTGAGGGAGGGAACCTTGTACTTGTTCAGTGGGAATTGGAGTGGTATTGTATCTTTGCCTTCTTTTGTACTTGCTTATCAAATCTCCAGAAATTATGCAATCGACTATATGCTCATTGTTTTGGATTTTTCAGTAATATGGATCTAATAAAAAGGAAAATTAAAAAGTAGCTGTGTGTAATTATTGTTAAAAAAAAAAAAAACAGCAAGAGATATTCTGTAGTGAGGTCACTGATTTCAATAGCATGGTCTTATTCTTATGCAGTAGGAAATCATAAGAAAAATAAAAAAGTGTTTAGGAATATTGTTGTAAGACAGGCAAAAGTTTGCTGATGAAGTGTTGTGCATGGTTGGCCTTGACAGTTTATTTACCTCTAACAAAGTAGGTGGTTGTCACTGCTTAAGAATGTATATGTCCATATTTTAGCTAATTCTTGTTCAGCATTATTGCTTTTGTATACTAATTTTAGAATGTGTGAAATTTTCAACCACACACTTCTGTAAGTACAGTATACTATAGTATAGTGCAATGCAATTAAATTTAAGAATTTACAATTTAATCGCCATAATTTTTTAACCTTAGGTTGGTTCTATAGAGACTTTTCTTTGTAGCCTGGTTAACCTAATCTCCTGTCTTCCAAACAGACGGAACATCATCAATGAAATCATGCAAGCAACCGCCATCAATAACCTTAAGAAGGCCAAAGGTGTGGATGTGAGTAAGGACAGCACCCCCCAAGGGCCAGGCAAGGGAGACCTCCTACAGGTGTGTGCTTGGCTGAACATCATTCTTACTTCCTTACCCTGTCCTTGATGTACACACTTGTTTTCTTGTGTATGAAGATTCATCATGTACACTGTTGCTCCAACTTCTCTCTCTCTCTCTCTCTCTCTCCACTTACTGGTTCGTACAGGCCCGCAACCTGAAGCGCTACATCAACCAGCTGACGTATGCCAAGGCCCAATGTGAGAGACGGATAGCAGTCCTCAAGAGTGGGAAGGGAGGTGAGGTGGGCGTGTCAGGCTCATCGGACAAGAATGATGCAAACTTTTCCCTTCAGAATCTCCCGGGAAGAAAGGTTAGCCTGGCCAGTGCTCACTATTTCTGAATAGTTGGTACACTCAGGTATTGGACTCCCAATGCTTCATAGGAAAAGTTTTGTTGTTTTCCTAGTTGCAGTCTCCATTGATATTGAAAACTGAATTTTTTTTCTTTTTACGTTAACCCTTATGTTCTGGTGATTAAACTATTTTCCAATATCCCATGACGGGTAAAAATGGTAAACCTAGAAATTGTCAGAAGACTGTTTGAATACTAATATTTATTTTCTCTTTGTTATTCTGAATACAATGATGTACTTTCTAGCTTGATGTGACCTCTGAAAGTTTAGTTATTGCCTTATCAAGGATTCCTCCTCCTCCTGCTGTGTGATCCGTCAAGCAGAAACAGCTCAGTGAGCGATGACACCGCACAAACACACACACACTCTCTCTCTCTCTCTCTCTCTCTCTCTCTCTCTCTCTCTCTCTCTCTCTCTCTCTCTCTCTCTCTCTCTCTCTCTCTCTCTCTCTCTCTCTCTCTCTCTCTCTCTCTCTCTCTCTCTCTCTCTCTCTCTCTCTCTCTCTCTCTCTCTCTCTCACTCTCTCTCTCTCTCTCTCTCTCTCACACACACACACACACACACACACACACACACACACACACACACACACACACACACACACACAAGAAATCTCTCTCTCTCATCTTGGAAGAGAAATTGTACACTTCAATGAGAGAGACCAGGGTTCACCCTTTTCATATCAAGTTTCAAGCAAATAACATGTAGGTATCATCTTTCTCTCTCTCTCTAGCAGTGAGTAGGTACGGGATGTAAATCGAGGAGTTGTGACCTTGTTGTTCCGGTCCTGGTCTCAGGCCTATCCGAAGATCGGAAATAATGAGCTCTGAGCTCGTTCCGTAGGGTAATGTCTGGCTGTCTCGTCAGAGACTGCAGCAGATCAAACAGTGAACACACACACACACACACACACACCTTGTGACCTTGTTGTCCCAGTGTGTGGTGTGTGCCTGGTCTCAGGCCTATCCCAAGATCAGAAATAATGAGCTCTGAGCTCGTTCCATAGGGTAACGTCTGGCTGTCTCGTCAGAGACTGCAGCAGATCAAACAGTGAAACACACACACACAAGACGTGGTCGAGGAAGGACGCAATACCGTCGCTCCCGAGAATCAGCTGATCTTCACTACCTTTGTTTGGGTTTGCAGTGGCCTGGGCGATTATTGTGGACTCGTTTTTTTTTTCATGAATACAGTGTTACAAAATCATGAGTGAGAAAGAGATTCTATCTAAATGCAGGTATGTGACACGGGAAAGAATGAAAGCTGATGATGACAATGTTGGTGAGGGAGAAAGAGAATTCGAAGGCTTTGATGCGGCGCAAACTTCACTATTTGATAGAGTCTTGACTAACGAACGTAAATTAGATAAATTGATAAAGGAGAGTATGGGAATGAAAGAGAATGAAGAACAGGATAAAGAGCTCCAGAAATTGAAAGAAAGGATAAAAAGAGTGGAAGAAAACGAAACTAGGCTAAGAACCGAAAATGAAGAATTAAAAGTCCAAATAGCGAACTACAAGAAATTGATGGAAGAAGGACTCGGTAAAGCCGAGAAAGAAAAAGAGAAGCTAAAAGATCTAGTTAACAAAGAAGAAGAAAGAGTACAAGATGTGATTAAAAAAGAAGTACAAGCATGGAGAATCCAAGATAAGAAAGACAAGGAATCATTTCAGGAAGTATTTCAAGAACAGTTAAAAGAAAGAGATGAAAATATGACAAACAAAATGATAGGAGTCCTCAAGAAAAAAGAAAATTTACTAAGAGAAATTGCAGAAAAAAAAGATTGTAATTATTTTTAGACTGAAAGAAAAACATTTTAAATATAGACCAAGAAGGGAAAAGGACGAAATGAAATCAGTAAAAGACCTACTAAAACATCTGAATGACGAGGATAGACAGAACTTAGAAGAGGAAGTAGAAGAAATCCATAGAATGGGACCATATCAAGAAGGAACAGTGAGACCAATTAAGATATTACTAAAATCACAAGCAGCAGCAGAAGAAGTACTATATAGAAAAACAAAACTCAGAGAAACAGAAGGTTGCAAATATATATATATATATATATATATATATATATTATATATATATATATATATATATATATATATAAAGAAAAATAGAAACGAGGAGGAAAGGAAGAGACACAATGAACTGGTGGCAGAAGCAAGAAAAAAAAATAATGAAAGGTCAGAGGAGGAGAAGAAGGCATTTTTTTGGAGAATTATAGGAGACAGGATAAGGAAATGGTATATAAAAGAGAAGGAAGAGAAAAAATGGAGCAAGTTTAACTAAAATGATAAGAACAAGAGATTAAAATGATGTATACAAACATAGATGGGATTTTATCTAGTAAATTAGAATTAAGAGATTACATAAAGAAAGAAGAACCAGATATTGTATGCCTGGTGGAAACAAAGTTAAATGAGGCAATAAAATAGACATAGATAAAAGGTATAATATATGGAGGAGAGACAGAGTGGGTAAAGGAGGAGGAGTCATGATGATGTTAAGGAAGGAGATAGTGGTAAATCAAGTGGAGTTTGGGGAAGGAAAATCAGAAATACTGTATGTTAAGATGCATATTAATAAAAAGGAGTTAACAATCATTGGAACATATGTGCCACCAAAAACAAACTCATGGACTAACCAAGAATATAGAGACATGATAGATGACACAATAAGGAGTCTTACAAGAATCATTAAAGAAAGGAGAAAAGTGATATTGGTAGGAGATTTCAACTGTAAGGAGGTGGACTGGGAAAATTATGAAAGTGGTATGGGGGAAGATGCCAGGGAGATAGATTCCTGAACCTAATGATAGATAATTTGATGGTCCAAAGAGTAAAGGAAAACACAAGATTCAGAGGAAACGATGAGCCGGCGAGATTGGACCTAGTTTTTACAAGGGATATACCAATTAACGATGATATAAGATATAAGTGCCCATTGGGAAAGAGTGACCATGTAATATTAGAAATGGATATAGAAGAAGGAAAGGAAGATAGAGATGAATCATACAAAGGAGACCGATTAAATTACAGAAAGGCTGATATTGAGAATCTCAAGAACTATTTTAAAACGTAAACTGGGAGGAGATGGAAAACTCATTAACGGTTCAAGAGAAATATAACTTATTTTTGGAAATATACAAAACAGGGGTCAGGAATATGTCCCAAATATAGACCTAAAGAAGAAGGAAAGAAAGATTGGTTTAATGCAAGATGTGCTAGGGCAAAGGAGAAACGAGATGGAGCATGGAAAAGGTGGAGAAGAAACAGAAATCCAGAAAATAAGGAAAACTTCAAAACAGCAAGAAATGAATATGCTAAGGTGAGAAAGGAAGAAGAAAGAACTATGAAAAGGACATTGTCGAAAAATGTAAGGAACAACCAAAATTGTTCTACAGATTCATAAATGGAAAAATAAGACAAAAAGAAACAATAGAAAGGTTAAAAGGAGAAACGGAATGGTGGAAGACCCAAAAGTATGGCAGAACTGTTAAATAGTAAATTTCATGAGGTCTTTACTAAGGAATCCAAATTTGAAAGACCACAGGGTAATAGAGAGACTGTCCATATGAAAGAGATTAAAGTAACCAAGCTTGAAATAAAAAAGTTGATGACGGAACTAGATGAGGAAAAGGCAATGGGACCGGATGAAGTCTCAGGCAGAATACTGAAAGAATGTAGGAAGAACTAGCAAGTCCTATATACAACATCATAAAATGCTCAATAGAAAATGGAACAGTGCCAGTGGAGTGGAAAAGAGCTGAGGTGGTTCCCATATATAAGAGTGGAAGGAAGGAAGAACCTTTAAATTACAGACCGGTATCACTAACTAGTGTAATATGCAAGATGTGTGAAAAAGTAATAAAGAAGCAATGGATTGAGTTTCTTGAAGACAACAAATATTATCAAATAGCCAATTTGGTTTTAGAAAAGGTCGGTCATGTGTAACAAATTTATTGAGTTTCTACTCTAGAATAGTTGATAAAGTACAAGAGAGAGAGGATGGGTTGACTGTATTTATTTAGATTTAAAAAGGCTTTGATAAAGTGCCACATGAAAGATTACTATGGAAGTTAGAGGAGAAGGGTGGCTTAAAAGGAAGCACATTGAGATGGATGAAGAATTACTTGAGGGGAGAGAAATAAGGACGATAGTTAAAGATATGAAGTCCAAGTGGAGAACAGTAGACAGCGGAGTGCCACAGGGTCAGTATTGGCACCAATACTTTTCTCGTATATATAAATGACATGCCAGAGGAGTGAACAGCTACATAAATCTGTTTGCGGACGATGCGAAACTGTGCAGAGTCATTAAACAAAAGAGGATTGTGAAATACTACAGGAAGACTTAAACAAGATCTGGAAATGGAGCAAAAATGGGAGATGGAATTCAATGTGGACAAAAGCCATGTCATGGAAATGGGAAAAGTGAAAGACGACCAGTGGGAATCTATAAGATGGGAGATGGAGTAGAACTAGAAAAAGTAAAAAAGGAAAAGGACTTGGGAGTGACAATGGAAGAAAACAATCAACCGGTAAGCCATATTGATAGAATTTTCAGAGAGACATATAATTTGCTAAGGAATATTGGATTAGCATTTCACTATATGGACAAAGAAATGATGAAGAAATTGATAAGTACTAAAATAAGACCTAGATTGGAATATGCAGGAGTTGTGTGGACTCCATAAAAAGAAACACATAAGAAAATTGGAGAGACTACAAAAAATGGCTACAAGAATGGTTCCAGAATTTAAAGGGATGACATATGAGGAGAGACTAAAGGCTATGGATCTACCAACCTTGGAACAGAGAAGAGAGAGGGATCTGATACAAGTTTATAAATTGATTAACGGAATGGATGAAGTGGATAATGAGAAACTGATCCTGAGAGAAGAATATGACATTAGAAGCACAAGATCGCATAGTAAGAAACTGAGGAAGGAAGATGTCTGAGAGATGTTAAAAATTTAGTTTCCATAAAGATGTGTTGAGACTTGGAACAGTTTGAGTGAGGAAGTGGTGTCAGCAAAGAGTGTACATAGTTTTAAAGAAAAATTGGATAAGTGTAGATATGGAGATGGGGCCACACGAGCATAAAGCCCAGGCCCTATAAAACTACAATTAGGTAAATACACACACACACACACACACACACACACACACACACACACACACACACACACACACACACACACACACACACACACACAGTCTGGTAGCTCAGTGGTTAGAGCTGGCTTCACAAGCCAGAGGACCGGGGTTCGATTCCCCGGCCGGGTGGAGATATTTGGGAGTCTCCACTTTCACATGTAGCCCCTGTTCACTTAGCAGTGAGTAGGTACGGGATGTAAATCGAGGAGTTGTGACCTTGTTGTCCCGGTGTGTGGTGTGTGCCTGGTCTCAGGCCTATCCGAAGATCGGAAATAATGAGCTCTGAGCTCGTTCCATAGGGTAACGTCTGGCTGTCTCGTCAGAGACTGCAGCAGATCAAACAGTGAAACACACACACACACCCTTGATCGTCTTCCCAGAACACAAGAAGCACGCCTGCATCTACGTGAGCCACTCTGGGTTCTCAATACGATGTTTGGAGTCTGTTCTCCATCACCACTATCTCTGTCTTCTCTCTGTTCTGAGAAAACAGGTGGATCCTCTGAATCATTTTCCGAGTCTTCACTACTGCTGTCTTCGCTTTTTTCAGTTTCTTCCTCATAATCACTGTCACTGTAGTCAGGCTCAGAAGCACTGCTAAATAAAAATTATTTGTCTTGTTCCATAGTGAGTTATGAACTGAGACATCCCTTCGCTCTTATCAGGGTGCTTATCAGGGTCACTGAGGTTGCCTAGTGTCGCCCTCAGAATTGGAGAATAGCTTAATTATCCCTAAATATACAGAGCTAGTGGCAACACTACGGGTGGAAAAAGAAGCCAGATACTTCCACTCACCATCTGACTCGAGAAACCGTGCGTGGAGCTCAAACATGAGGCGCGAAAATTCTTGATTACAGGAACGATCGCTGTCGCTACGGACGTTCATATATGATCGCCGGAACATAAGGGTTAAGGCCTATAGTGCCTGTAGGCACACTTGAAGAGTGTATGGGAAGCGCTGTTCAGCTTCCGCCCATTAGTGGCGCAGGCAATTTTATTTATAGTGTTACCCATATTAGGGCCCATATCACCCCCGAAGCTCATCATGGGTGTAACCACCTAGAACCTGGGTATCATGGTGACATGTAGGTAACTTTAAACCACTCGACAAATGGCAAAGTGTTTAAGGCTGTACGTGGTGGGATTCAAACCTACCCGTGGACGTCTGCCCAATCCCACGCTCACCACCTTATCCACTACGCCACTGCCTCCCTAATTGTGCTAATGATTGTGTAATAAGATGGGTTAGATTATAAACCAAGCAGTGGTATGGAAGAATATGATTGTCATGTGATGTCATGGCAGATCCTGATGTTCCAAGCACTCATGGAGTCGGCATTTGCTCGACGGTATTTCTCCATTTACTTGGATGAGATTGGTCAGGGCGCTCTCATCTGCTTCTGGTCAGCAGTGCAGGAACTGAGACAAGCAGACAAAAGGCTCCACCATCAGCTGGCTACAGAAATCTACTACACCTACCTCAGCCCTCAGACACCTCCTGTCAAGGTGGACAAGGTGATTCATCTGTCATGGTTTTGTTGTTTTTTGTGTATCATAAAACAGTAGAATTCTTGATATCATTTGATATTACTTCTAATCAGTCTTCCCATCCTCATTCAGTAAGATTCATCTGCTGATTTAAAATGTCTTAAAAAAATTCAAGTTCTTGATATTGCCTTTCTTGAATATTAAGTGCAAGTCTCTTTGTATCTTACCAACATGCTGAGATCTGCTCTCAAAGGAAGCTAGTCCAGACAAGAAACTTTTCATATTTCATAGTGGACATGGATTCCTACTCTTTTCACATTGCCATTTTATATTGTCGTCTACAATAAACTTGAAGTGCAGGGGCAGCATTCTTCCAATCCAGCTGTATAGTGTATGATGTGGCTGTTCTTTCTCTAGTGTGTACAGTTAAGTAGAGAAGCCATTACTTAATTTTTCATCTCAGTGATACCTTTCTTTGTTTATTGGTGTTACAGCCAACACTACGGGGTGTAGAGGCCTTCCTTCTGGGCAACAGGGGCCCAGAGGTGCTTTATGAAATAGGGGAGGAGGTGGAGAGGACACTAGAGGAAAGGCATTACACTGGATTTCTTGTTTCTTCCACCTACCATGCCATGATTCACCAAGCAGCACTTCAAGGGGTGGACTTCATGACAGAGTGTGCTGGTAAGTGTGTGTGTGTGTGTGTGTGTGTGTGTGTGTGTGTGTGTGTGTGTGTGTGTGTGTGTGTGTGTGTGTGTGTGTGTGTGTGTATTTACCTAATTGTATTTACCTAATTGTAACATACGGGAAAAGAGCTATGCTCGTGTTGTCCCGTCTCCATATCTATTAATGTCCAGCTTTTTCTTAAAATCATGAATATTCCTTGCGTTGACCACTTCCACGTCTAAACTATTCCATGCTTCCACCCTTCTATGAGGGAAGCTATATTTTTCACATCTCTCCTATAAGTGGCCATTTTAGTTTTTTCCCATGCCCTCTCGACATTCTTTCATTCCACATACACAGATCTTCCCTATCCATTTTTCCATGCCAATCATCACTCTGTATATTGCTATCAGGTCTCCCTTTCTTCTGTTTTCCAGGGTCGGAAGTTGCATTCTTTTCAGTCTGTCTTCATAAGTCAAATCTCTTAAGTCAGGCACCATTTTTGTTGCAGCCCTCTGTACTTTCTCTAGTTTCCTTATGTGTTTCTTTAAGTTCGAGCCCACTGTATTGTTGCATATTCAAGCCTCGGTCTTATCATTGCAGTAATTATTTTCTTCATCATTTCTTCATCTAAATATACGAACGCCACTCTTATGTTCCTCAATAAGTTCAATACTTCTCCAATTATTTTGTTTATATGTCTCTCTGGCGATAGGTCATTGGTAATTGTCACCCCAAGGTCTTTTTCTTCATGACTGGTTTTATGTCTTCATTTCCTATCTTGTACATACTCCTGATTCTTCTTTCACTCTTGCCAAACTCTATTTTCTTGCATTTTGTCGTGTTGAACTCCATTTGCCATGTACAGCTCCATTTCCATATTCTGTCCAAGTCTTCCTGGAGTAGTTCGCAATCTTTGTCACATCTCACTTTTCTTAACAATTTTGCATCGTCTGCAAATAGGCTCACATAACTGGACACCCCATCCACCATGTCATTTATGTAGACCGCGAACATTACTGGTGCCAACACTGATCCCTGTGGAACTCCACTCTCCACCAAGCCCCATTCTGATGGTCTGTCCTTAATTATTGTTCTCATTTCTCTTCCTACCAAAAGTCTTCCATCCATTTTAGTAAACTGCCATGCACTCCTCCTACCATTTCAAGTTTCCAGATCAGTCTCCGGTGTGGTACCTTATCAAAGGCCTTTTTTAAATCCAGATATATTCCATCAGCCCAACCATCTCTCTTTTCCTGTATTACATCTATCACCCTCGAATAGTAACATATCAGGTTTGTCGCATGAACGCCCTTTTCTAAAACCAAATTGACACTCACAAAGTATGTCATTTTTCTCCAAGAAGTCTGTCCATCTATTCTTCACCACCCTCTCACACATCTTAGCTACCACACTTGTAAGTGACACTGGTCTATAGTTCAATGGGTCTCTCTTGTTACCTGATTTATAGATTGGGACAATGTTAGCTCTTTTCCAGTCTGTGTCCAGTCCAGTGTGTGTGTGTGTGTGTGTGTGTGTGTGTGTGTGTGTGTGTGTGTGTGTGTGTGTGTGTGTGTGTGTGTGTGTGTGTGTGTGTGTGTGTGTGTGTATTTACCTAGTTGTAGTTTTACAGGGTCTGGACTTTACGCTCGTGTGGTCCCATCTCCATATCTACATTTATCCAATTTTTCTTTAAAACTATGCACACTCGTTGCTGACACCACTTCTTCACTCAAACTGTTCCAAGTCTCAACACATCTTTGCGGGAAACTATATTTTTTAACATCTCTCAGACATCTTTCCTTCCTTAGTTTTTTAATATGCGATCTTGTGCTTCGAATGTCATATTCTTCTCTCAAGATCAGTTTCTCATTATCCACTTGATCCACTCTGTTGATCAATTTATAAACTTGTGTCAGATCCCCTCTCTCCCTTCTCTGTTCCAGGGTTGGTAGATCCATAGCTTTTAGTCTCTCCTCATATGTCATCCCTTCAAATTCTGGAACCATTCTTGTAGCCATTATTTGTAGTCTCTCCCACACAACTCCTGCATATTCCAATCTGGGTCTTATTATAGTACTTATCAATTTCTTCATCATTTCTTTTTCCATGTAGTGAAATGCTAATCCAATATTCTTTAGCAAATTATATGTCTCTCTGAAGATGCTATCTATATGGCTTACCGGTTGATTATTTTCCTCCATTGTCACTCCCAAGTCCTTTTCCTTTTTTACTTTTTCTAGTTCTACTCCATCTCCCATCTTATAGATTCCCACTGGTCGTCTTTCACTCTTTCCCATTTCCATGACATGGCTTTTGTCCACATTGAATTCCATTTCCCACTTTTTACTCTATTTCCAGATCTTAATTAAGTCTTCCTGTAGTATTTCACAATCCTCGTTTTGCTTTATAACTCTGCACAGTTTCGCATCGTCCGCAAACAGATTTATGTAGCTGTTCACTCCCTCTGGCATGTCATTTATATATATGAGAAAAAGTATTGGCCCCAATACTGACCACTGTGGCACTCCACTTTCTACCGCTCTCCACTTGGACTTCATATCTTTAACTACCGTTCTTATTTTTCTCCCCCTCAAATAATTTTCCATCCATCTCAATGTGCTCCCCTTTAAGTCACCCTTCTCCTCTAACTTCCACAGTAATCTTGCATGTGGCACTTTATCAAATGCCTTTTTTTAAATCCAAATAAATACAGTCAACCCATCCCTCTCTATCTTGTACTCTTTCAACTATTCTAGAATAGAAACTCAATAAATTTGTTACACACGACCAACCTTTTCTAAAACCAAATTGGCTATTTGATAATATTTTGTTTTCAAGGAACTCGATCCATTGTTTCTTTATTAATCTTTCACACATCTTGCATATTACACTAGTTTGTGTGTGTGTGTGTGTGTGTGTGTGTTTTTGTATAGCATTATAGGTGAAAATGTACATGTTACTGATTAACTTACATAAGTATGCATTAAATATAAGAAATTATCTTACATAAAGACACTCTGGCTGCCACAAGGCACTGACCACTCTGGTAGACCTTGATAAAACACATATATGTATACTAGGCATACATATACTTGTATATTCTCAGCTAATTTTCTAAATGATCCCTCTTCCTCTCACAGATGAGACAGGACCTGGCACGGGTGAGGGAGGACCCACAGAGACAGTGGAACAAGTGCAGTTACAGCTGTCAGACCATTCCACCTACGCTAGGAACAAGCTGGCACACCTTCAGGAGAGACTGACCAACAAGCTTCTTGTCAGTAATTGTATTTATAAGGTTTAACATTCTTTATGCATGCATTTGATGTATGAAAAATTGATGATATGATGTGTGTTTCATTGACATTTGTAATATGAAATCAAAACAAACAAGAAGAAATTAATATACAATCATGTATATCTTGTTGCTGATGTATGAATAATTAATAGCATGTGTACTCTTTGACATCATTGAAATGTTTTAAAGATTTTGAAATGTCTGAACTTTACCTATTTCATAAGCAGTTGCGTCTATATTTACATTGTTTCTTGATCCCTATAGGCTCTTCAGGCCCTTCGGCAGAGTGGAAAGGCTGACCCTAAGGTCATCACGCATCTGGAGGGGGAGATCACACAGCTGCGGAGTGACCACAAGCTGCTGGAAACACACGTGGAGAGAACAGCCCTGTGGAGTGACAACATTGGGAACTGGAAGGTGCACGTGCAGAGTGTTCAGGTGAGAGGTCAGGAAGATTAAAGGAGGGGAGAGGGATTAAGAGATTTACATTTTGTATTGAAACGGCAATGTCATAATGTTAGAGGAGGAAGAGGGATGAAATAAGGGCAACAAGAGGTAGGAGGATGGTGGCTCATGAAAAGAAGCAGTATTATTTATCAGTCTTATATATGTTGTATGTATTTCATCTTTTACTCATACAATACAATTTATGTTCCCTTGTGTATGTTCATTGTTATGCTTTGGTGACATGTTTCAGTTTTTAGTTATAAAGTGTTTCATATCTAAAATTTCCATGCATTGTTCATATATTGCTCCTCACAAGCCACTGTCACACTTCAGTTTGTTGAGGAGAAAGACATCCCTCACCTTGTGCTTCTTGTCCACCTTAACTCGGAGGAAATCAAGCCGGCCACCACTACAGCAGCCACAACTACTGCTGCTACCACCGCCACCACCAACACTACCACCACCACCACCATCACTGCCACCGTTGCCACCACTACCACCATCACCACCTCCCCTTCCATCTCTTCCATCTCTATAAGTCAGGAACTCTCCCCTGGGTCTCTCCTCCCTTCATCTGGCTCCTCCACCTCCACCTCCCCCACTGCCTCCCTTGTCTCCCTGGAATCTGCTGTGGCCACCTCTGCTCCAGACAATGGTTGGGTCCTTGTCAGGAAACTGCCACAGCTGATTGATCTTCACCGCAAGTTGTGGTGTGTGTTCCCTTCTTTGTCTTAAACATTTCATGATGCATTAATTCAGTGCAGATGTTGGTCAAGAATGTTGTGAATCTGTTCATGTTAAATCTAACATTTTTTTTTAGATGAAAGTTGTGCTTGTGTATCGTGCAATGTAGACCTTGGAGTTTGAGATCTTTAGCATCTTGCCAATGACAATATATGCAAACTTTGCTCTATGATAATATCCAGAAAGTAAAAAAAAAAAAACTAACCATCTTCTGAACAGATCAAAGGATCTAAGATTGAAGGAAACACCAGACACAATGGAAGGGAATATTGTAGCTTATTTAACTTCTTGCCATGGATGTCTATGGGAAACTGTACTAAATGCATTCTCTTCTCACAGTCAGATATCCCCTTGCATGAAGGCCCTGGAACTCCCCTCAGTTCCCACCAAGATCCTGTTTGGCAAGGCCATGGACAAGACTCACCTAGAGCGTGTGAGGATGGTGGCGCAGAACTACTTTGATGCCATCTTGAGCGATGACAAGCTCTGCAACTCAGAGCTCATTTATGCTTACCTGTCGCCTTCACCTGAACACCTGAAGCAGGTGGAGATACAGCGAAAGAAATCGAAGTTTTCTTTTTCTACATTCTTCAGAGGGTATTTTAGTTCAAAAGTTGCTTCTCTTGCATGATGTGACCAAAGACTGTATGAGCATGTGTGTGATGGATGTCATGAACTTTTTGCATATTGAACATCAATGCTTTTAGGAGTATTATATAAAAGTATTTTGAATAATTTCAAATTATTTTCACCACCAACTTGCCACTAAATGTTTCCTTCTGACCATGATAGGGGGGATGCCAAGAGTGACAGTGATGAGGAGGACATTGGCCTCATGATGGATGTGGGGGAGACGTCTGGGGACGGTGGTAAGGACTCAGTGGCTGAGCCTCTCTTTTCCTTCCTGGAGGAGCTATGTGAGCTGAGAGGTGTCAGCAAGTGGCTCAGGAAGACACTCATCTCCTTTGTGCAGATCACCTATGGCAAGACCATTACCAGGTAGAGTCTGGCTGCCTGTTGTGACTGTGTACTTGTGAACTTCAGTTTTAAGAATATTACACTCGCTTCCACAGTAGTCTGTATTTGTCCTTGATTCTTTATAGGTCTTCTGATTTGCTGCAGTTTCCTTGTCTTTAAATACCTGTTTATTTAATTCATTATTTGTATTTACCTCTCAGGCACGTGCGGGAAACTGTTCTGGGTCTGTTGAGCGAGTCAATGGTCCTGTATTATATGCACACTGTGAGGGACAACCTGTGGCCATCACATGAAGGGTTGCACGCCACACAGCAGCCACGCACTGAGGAGGACAAACTCAGAACTAGGTGTGTGTGTGTGTGTGTGTGTGTAATTTACCTCGGTTGTCTGCTGGTCACCCAGCCAGTCTTTCCCATTACGGAGCGAGCTCAGAGCTCGTAGACCGACCGTGTGTGTATTCTTCATATATCACAAGTTTTTAATCTATAAAGTGAAAAAATTTGAGCAGATCATAAAAGACATTACATAATATTGTGAAAAGACTTAGAATTTAGAGAACTTGAGAATTCAAACTAAATAAGTTTTGTAACTGGTGTCATATAACTGTTGTTGTGGCATCCTAAGCCATCAGTCACTTGAAAAATAATTCAGGTATATCCAGAATACTTCTTAAGAAACACCCAAAGGAATGGAAACTGTCTTTCACACTTAACTAAAGGAATGGAACCTGTCTTTTGCACTTACATAAGCAGAATTGAGCTGTGATATATAGAAATTGCAGAGAAAGGAATATTAGAACAAATGTATGAGTATCACAGTGAGACCTATTGCAATGTGCTTACATAAAAGACTGCTAGATCCAGGTGCTTTCCCTGACAGGTATGAAGCACGTGAACAGTTTGTGAACAACCTACCGGTGCTGCTCTGCACATTAGTAGGGCAACAAAATGCCCGCCGGGGAGCCACCAAGCTGTTCACAACACTGCAGCATCATGCACTCAACAAAAACCTCTTCTATGTGAGCTCTGTTTTGTTTTGCTGCATTGTGTTTACAATGTTTTTGTTGCCAGGTTAACAAATTTGCCTGTCATTTTTCTTCAAAATGCATATACAGTGTTCATTGTGTCGGTATAATGTTACTGTCTTGTTTTATCAAATATTTATATAAAACTCTGCATGTTCAAAGTGTAAAGGTATGCCTTGATCTTATGTATGAAAATGACACACACACACACACACACACACACACACACACACACACACACACACACACACACACACACACACACACACACACACACACACACACACACACACACGGCCCGGTAGCTCAGTGGTTAGAGCGCTGGCTTCACAAGCCAGATGACTGGGGTTCGATTCCCCGGCCGGGTGGAGATATTTGGGTGTGTCTCCTTCACGTAGCCCTGTTCACCTAGCAGTGAGTAGGTACGGGATGTAAATCGAGGAGTTGCGACCTTGTTGTCCTGGTGTGTGGTGGGTGCCTGGTCTCAGGCCTATCCGAAGATCGGAAACAATGAGCTCTGAGCTCGTTCCGTAGGATAACGTCTGGCTGTCTCGTCAGAGACTGCAGCAGATCAAACAGTGAATTACACACACACACACTCTCTCTCTCTCTCTCTCTCTCTCTCTCTCTCTCTCTCTCTCTCTCTCTCTCTCTCTCTCTCTCACACACACACACACACACACACACACACACACACACACACACACACACACACTCTCTCTCTCTCTCTCTCTCTCTCTCTCTCTCTCTCTCTCTCTCTCTCTCTCTCTCTCTCTCTCACAACACAATTTATTGGTGTCTTCTTTGTCGGTCATCCTTAACACATTACTCTCCTCTCTACAGAATGGGCTAGAGGTGTTACTGAAGGAACTCTTCCCAGAGCTTCAGGAACACATAGATAAGAAGACTTAAATCCAAGGGTGTGCTGCTCAGACCATAAGTTCTGTCAAGTTCAACTCAGTCTAATTATTACCATTACAGCAGTCTTAGACACATACAACATTCCCAATCAGGATCATACAATTGCTCACTCAACTGAAGTTATTTTCTTACTTAAATTTAAGAGAAGGAAAGAATTTTATATCTAAAAAGTATAAATTAGGCATCGATGACTACACTGAACAGTTTCTCCATTATTAAGGTTCTCCAGCCAAGCACTCCTTAGGTAATATGCTATTTTATATCAGCACTCTTTTTTTTTTTTTTTTTTTTTGCTATGTTTTATATTGATTTATTTCCATTATTTTTACAAGCATAATTTGTAAGTAACTGGGAAAGCTGATGCAATTTTAAAGCTTAGTGATATGTGTTGTAAGTGATGAATGTGATGCAGATGTCACTGTACATGAAGGATCAGTGTTAAGATCTTCCTGCTAGTACTTATAGCTTGTAAAGGTCAGGTTATGGAGAAAGAATCCAGGAGTACAGAGCAAATATTTAAATAGGGAAGAAAACAATGATTATCAGATTATAACATTCCCTGCTGTAGTGGAGTTCTGTTGAGCTGTGTTCAAGGTAGGTGTGGTTTGTAATATTTCACAAATGATGCAATGATATTATAGCTGGAGTGGAGTGATAAACCTATTATATTTATTGTATGTAGTGAGAATCAAGCAGTGGTGATGATGGAAAGAAAAAAAAACCCACAAATATTTGAAGTTGGAGTGTCAGTGATAAAAGATAGATTGCGTTGCTTCATCCATGGGCAGAGAAAGAATGAGAATGACTAGGAAGGTGTTAATTTGTACTTTAACTCTTTCACTGCAATATATAACAATTAACAGGACCAAAAGTAATGCGTGAAATCTTTTAAGCATGCATAAGGAAGAAGGGGAGAGAATATATTTTACAATTTCTACCGAATTGATAGATTCATTGTAGCTGTAGAACAAGTGAAAATACCTCACAGTGATAAACAACTCAAGAAAGGTGTACCAAATAGCAGTCAAGGGGTTAAAGTGAAATGCAGAGTGATTGTTTAGAGATTAATGAAGATAGGATGAGGAAGTGAGGCAAGACTGCAAGGATTGAGAAGAACACACAATGGTGAAACTTGCCTCTCAAAACTAATGACAATGACGAATCTTCCATTGTTTGTGAAAGTTGCTTTATTTTGTGTTTTGTTGAAATATTGTGTTGGTAAGTAACATTCCTATTACATGGAAGCTTTAGACATGCCAAAGATTTTCCTGATATTGTGATGCATTTATGTAATATTTTGTGATGTCAGTTATTTATGTCTTGAGTGTGTTGCCATGATGAATGCATGACCAGAGGTATGGAAAGGTATTTATTCCTGTCTTTCACCATTTCAGTGGGCGGTGAGCCATGCATGTAAGATTTGATGTTGTGAATGTTGATGTTTGTTTCCGTGTCCTTGGGATGAATGGCTTAATTCCCCTAATGAGTGATGTGGCTTTATTAAACCCTTCAGTACCATGACACATTTTCATAATGATACTGCTTACTACTAGGTAATTTTATACAGCTTCAGAAACTTATGTGGGGATTGAAGTACCAAAGATCTTCTGTCCTCCATAGACCCTAATGTAAATAATATTGTCTAATCATACCCAAAACTCATGGTAGAAAGGTGTCCCAGTATTGAAGGAGTTAAAGAATCACTGGCTTTCAAGATTGGTGTAATTGAGGTAATGAGGGACTTGGCTGCCTGTGAATGATGTGGATGTGTTAGGGAATGGCTCAGCTGAATCAGGAAATGATGTTATTGCATTGGTGAATGATGTAATTTGTTATGCATTATTCAAATGTGGTAATGAACAATGTGCAGTCTCTCTCTCTCTCTCTCTCTCTCTCTCTCTCTCTCTCTCTCTCTCTCTCTCTCTCTCTCTCTCTCTCTCTCTCTCTCTCTCTCTCTCTCTCTCTCTCTCTCTCTCTCTCTCTCTCTCTCTCTCTCTCTCTCTCTCTCTCTCTCTCTCTCTCTCTCTCTCTCTCTCTCTCTCTCTCTCTCTCTCTCTCTCTCTCTCTCTCTCTCTCTCTCTCTCTCTCTCTCTCTCTCTCTCTCTCTCTCTCTCTCTCTCTCTCTCTCTCTCTCTCTCTCTCTCTCTCTCTCTCTCTCTCTCTCTCTGACTTGGAGGGTGTTTGAAGACAGGACACAATGTTGTTTCGGGTTGAATTCTTACACATTCCTCAGTATTACATTTAGCTGCCAGCAATAGTGGCATTCCTTGTCAGGTGTTGCAGGTGCAGGTGACTGTAGTGTAGTTGTTCCACAGTAAAAGTGTCTTATTTAAGCAATAGTTTTTGTATGTTTTTTAGATTTATGATTTTCTCTATATATTTATTTATTTGTTTATTTTTTATTTATTTCTTACATCTTGAATGTTAGATGGGGTAGTATTTAGCAATAACAATATGTGCCATTAGTTATTATTGTGGGCCTGTGATGTCTTGATTTATGTATGAATTCATGCCAAAGTTAATGTACCAGTGTACAATATGCATATACAAGCTAACAAACCACTATCAGGTGGCTCTGCCATCTATGTATGTACAGTACATGTGAATCAGTCATGTGGTGATTTGTTAAATGTTGCTCATGTAATACTGAAGTCTACTCATAACAAGAAAATATATATACATGTAGGCTATATGTACATGTGCATATAATTAACCAATGTTATTACCATATCGTGGAATAGCAAAATCAATTTCAAACTGCATATTATAAAAAGAGGGAAATCAAAACACTGATATATATATATATATATATATATATATATATATATATATATATATATATATATATATATATATATATATATATATATATATATATATATATATATATATATATATATATATATATATATATATATATATATATATATATATATATATATATATATATATATATATATATATATATATATATATATATATATAAAGAGAGAGAGAGAGAGAGAGAGAGAGAGAGAGAGAGAGACACTGGAAATGTAAGCGAGACTGAGATTCAGACTTATTCACTGATTCTGGCCGCGATCTACAGAGGTACATATTAATTCACAGTGGTCATGAGGCAACATCACAACTTTTAGAATGGGCGCTGAGCAGCAGTATGTTAAATAAAGTGACAGTAATGAAGTTTGCAAGTAACGCGTATTCTATATTGCTCCAACACTATTATGGCGCACTCCTACACTACACACTCCCTCGGGTAGTGTTCTAATCTATTGAAGTTACTCGCTGTAGATACACAGACGGCATCGTTTCTTTTCCCAGTGTAGCAACGAGTGTGTTTGGGAGTCGATAACGTGAGGCAGGCAATGTTTTGTGTGAGTGAAGATGATCATGAATGCGTCAAAGGGGAAGCATAGTAAGCGTGAGTGGGTTAAGAAATTAAAAGTGAGAAGGGCTGTAGGAAAGAAAGACCAAGTGATAATAAGCGTGAGTGACAACATGAGAGAGAGAGAGAGAGAGAGAGAGAGAGAGAGAGAGATGATATATACCTACCACGAAAATAAATTATAAATTAAGTGGTGAGAAAACATAGACGGGAGTGTGAAAAGTAGCGAAAAATGAAATGTCGGAGAGGCGAGTGAGGAAGAACGATACTAAAATGAATTAATTATATAAGAGAGTTAAGGAGTAAGGAAGGATGGAGAGTGAATATTATGGCTAGTGATGGAGCGAGGTATAGCACTCCTTTTTATCCTGACAGATAAGGAGAGGACAAATGACGGGGAGAGAAGTCTGACAACACAGGAAAGGAGCAGGAGGAAATAACGTGTTGCATTGCAGTGAAGCAGACAGGAACTTTGTTGGTAACGTGTGAAGATAGTCCACAGGAGGAGAGAGTAAAGGAGAGGGAGAGGAAGTAATAGAAATTAAGTTGAAGAGTTGTTAGTGGAGCTACATGGCGCGCGACCATAGTATCAAAGCACCACATTGGAGGTGTCCACTTTGTAAGACTTGTCCTGGAAATGGTGTGCCAAAATGACGAGTTCACGCATATGGTGTGCCTGTACTTGTTGTTGTTGTTGATGGGGTGTGTGATGTGCCCCTGGCCCATCAAGGCGCTGATGAAACTGAAGGTGCCGTAGCTAGTGATGTGGTGGTCACCGAGACTTACTGCTACCAGGTCTACGGAAGGGGAACTACTGGCTGAAAGAAAACAAAATACTTTATACTCTGTTGTTGTTTACCTATATTCAATCTATTCCTTAGATAGAGTGATTTTCCAATGAATCATATTATTAACTATCAGATATATTAAGTACATTTGTACCTTTAACTTCCTACATTTGTCCTGAA
The DNA here is from genome assembly GCF_017591435.1 of Portunus trituberculatus. Lineage (NCBI taxonomy): Eukaryota > Metazoa > Arthropoda > Malacostraca > Decapoda > Portunidae > Portunus > Portunus trituberculatus. The sequence goes on from NC_059277.1 coordinate 7,018,171, forward strand.
TGGGAAGGAAGACTTTCAAGCAGGAACCTATTAACTTAACCTTGATATTGTATCCCTTAGCGCCCGGCTGACGGTTTGAATTCCACGAAAGGCAGTTGACTGAATGTGCAGACTTGACAAAACCGTTCTCTATACAATGTGGTACAAATAATCTACTCCATTTCCTTTCCTATTATCTTGTTGGTTGATGGTAGCTGCGTCTCTTCTTAATGCGGTGACTCATCATTGATCTGTTGCCAACTCTATAATTCATCTATTTCTATGCTGATGTATCTAGCCTGCATTGTCCGACACCAATATATAGATGACCGTCTTGGTGGGTTGGGACTTACAGAGCCATGTTATAGAATAGCAGGTATAATAAGGTAAGAAAATGTGGATCTTACTTTAGAGTACAAAACTTAGTAATTTCCTACACCAATCAGCCAATTAAATGTTAAGAGGAAGAGGCTAAAATGATAAGAAAGAGAAGGAATTTAAGTAACATACCAATGACCCGTACGTCCTCGGCTTTCAACTTTTGCTTGCACCACTTCGGATCGTCACTTAGCACCAGGAACACCGGCCGCCTCAGCCTGAGTATGGTCCAAGGATTCTAGAATGGTCCCTCATTCAGTGTGTGTGTGTGTGTGTGTGTGTGTGTGTGTGTGTGTTCAAATGTGTTTATAGCTGCATGCATATTCATTTTATTAATTTTATGCAAATGCTACTCAAGTGTGTGTGGGGGGGTTAAATGTGTACTATAGCTGCATATTCAATTTATGCAATTTTGTGTGTGTGTGTGTGTGTGTGTGTTTACCTAGTTGTATTGTACAGGGTTCGAGCAGGGGTCATAGTGTCCTGTCTCTATATCTCCATTTATCTTTTTTTTTTTTTCTTTAAAGCTATGCACATTATGTGTTGTAGCAACTTCACCACTCAATGCACTCCATTTTTCCACCGTTCTATGTGGAAAACTATTTTCCAATATCCTTCCCACACTGCCTCTTCCTGATCTTTACATGTCCTCTTGTTCTTCCAGCTTCATCTGCCACCAGCACCAGGTCTATCTTTTCAATGACATTAACTATTTTATACATTGTTATTAAGGTTTCCTCTTTCTCTTCTATCTTGTAAGATTGGCAGTCCCATTTCCTTCAGCCTTTCTTCATGTGTGTGTGTGTGTGTGTGTGTGTGTGTGTGTGTGTGTGTTCAAATGTGTTTATAATTGTATGAATATTCATTTTATTAATTCTATGCAAATGTTACTCAAGTGTGTGTGTGTGTGTGTGTGTGTGTGTGTGTGTGTGTGTGTGTGTGTGTGTGTGTGTAATTCACCACGGTCGTTCATCCAACCAGTCTTTCCCAGAAGCGAACCTAGAGTTCATAGACAGATATTCGGGTAGGACTGAGACCACAGCACTCCATACACCGGAACAGTAAGGCCACAACCTCTCGAATTACATCCCATACCTACTTGCTGCTAGGTGAACAAGGATTACACATTAAGAGGCTCGCCCATTTGCCTCGCCGCGGCCGGGACTCAAGCCCTCTCGGTTGTGAGCCGAATGTGCTACTATGCATTATGTCAACATTACGCGGTGTGTGTGTGTGTGTGTGTGTGTGTGTGTGTGTGTGTGTGTGTGTGTGTAATTCACCACGGTCGTCTGCTGGTCACCCAGCCAGTTTTTCCCATTGCGGAGCGAGCTCAGAGCTCATAGACCGATCTTCGGGTAGGACTGAGACCACAACACACTCCACACACCGGGAAAGCGAGGCCACAACCCCTCGAGTTACATCCCGTACCTATTTACTGCTAGGTGAACAGGGACCACACATTAAGAGGTTTGCCCATTTGCCTCGCCGCTTTCCGGGACTCGAACCCGGACCCTCTCGATTGTGAGTCGAGCGTGCTAACCACTACACTACGCGGTGTGTGTGTGTGTGTGTGTGTGTGTGTGTGTGTGTGTGTGTGTGTGTGTGTGTAAGTTAGGTGGTTATCATGTTTGTTGCAGGTGTGGAGTCGTAAATTCTAAACAGGTACACATTAATCGACGCTCAAACACCTGAGTAAGCATGCATAATTAATCTACAGTTGAAAATAGAAATAAACTCAAGGAAGGGATAACCAGCTTCACCAGCAAGAGAGCGGGCGTGGACAAAATACTCCACAAGGCGCTTTTGGTGAAACTGAAATGCTAAAGCAATATGAGAAGGAAGATAAGAATAACCTGTTGGGAAAGCGGGTGAGAACATTACCTATGCAACCAGAACAAAATATGAATGAATCAAAAGAAATATGTATAAACATATAAAAATCACGATTATAATACATGAAGCATTAATATCAACGGTTACTATTGACATACGTACACATCCCATCATTCCTACCTCTCCTTGTAGAACTGAAAGGCTCTGGTGAAATACAGTTCATCAAGCTGGGTCAAGTTGTACCTGATGCTGATGAAGCTAGTATAGTCCGTCCGTCTGACATGCACAGTGATAATGGAGAAGTCCCTTTTATGATACGTAGCATTGAATGGCTTTAGAGCTGCATCAATGTTCCTTATGGCTGCCTTCATCACGCCGTCTCGAAACTTGAAGAGGGACCGCACCAAGGGTCGGTATGCAAACAACAGGTCTCGGGGGGCGGGGTTGTTGTACACGTAGTAAGACGTTTGGATTAGCGGCTCTGTGATCATCGTCTTGCTTGTGTTGGTCCTGACTTGTAAAGCAGCAGCGTAAAGCTTCTTGTTCAAGTTTTCATATGATATGTGTTTTGTTTTTCTGGTGAAGCAGTCGAAGTCTTGCACTGGTATGGCTATGTTTTTGACTATTTTGCTGAGAGTGGCGTTCATTTTCCTTGTTATGGACACCTGCAGGAATGTAATGTTTAAGAGAGAGAGAGAGAGAGAGAGAGAGAGAGAGAGAGAGAGAGAGAGAGAGATTATTAAAGATTAGGTTCATATACACATCAACCAGAAAGAGAATGACAGCATTGTATTCATATGGTTTGACTCACCCTGACTCCGTACAGGTGACGCAGGAGGTAGAGGCTGGCATACTGACACAGATTGTTTCCCAAGCGACCTCCGTCATGCATAACGACGTGAGGCTGATCACATTCTGCGAAACACATCCTGCATGATCAAACTTATTTTTTCACTCGTGTCTAGGTTATGGCACAGGAGACAAGTGGCTGTGTGTTCCTTACCGTGTTGAGGGACTGGCACCACAAACAGGTCCTTTAAGTAAGGGATACATCCTTCCTTGATCACCGGCGCCCTGGATTGCTGTGATGTCAGATAAGCCGACCTGGCCTTATTTGTTTGATAGGAACTTTCATTACCACTTGGTGTTGGATTTCCTCTCTCATCCAAGAAAGATATTGCTGTTGTAGTGTGTACCTGAATTACTGTCTTCTTGGTCTCATAGGTTCGTTGATCAAAAAGTTGATTATAGTTGTTCTGGTAATACACGTAAAACACCAACGATATAAAAAGTAAACTTAAAATTAGTACCAGTGCTTTCTTGTGTCGGGGTGTTAACATGGTGCAATAAAGACAGAGAAGCTAATTACTGCTGGACTCCTTGGTGACTGTTTCCCTCTGTTGGTGTGTTGGGCTTCCTTTTTGTATACAAGGGGTTGCTGGGTGGGACTTCCCTCAGTGGTGTGTTGAGGGCTTCTTCAATAATCAGTACAGCTCAGGGAATCTATCGAGTACCAGGAAAGGTTGTTGGGAATTGATTGGAGGGAGTCGTCTTCTGGTCAAAATGATCAATTTCATCTGTCTCAATTGTACGACCTCAAGTTTGTATGTTGTATGTTCCCTACTGAAGGCCAATCAAGCCGTGCTCTACCCCAGTGCACAACTGCAATTTTACCAGATGATAGTTGAAGGATAGGCAACCACTTGCCTAGCTTTATGGTAATCTAATTCATTAGAGAGGTCAAGCTTCCCACGTGACCTTGCATCCCTTGGCTCTGGCCGGCCGCGGCTCGTCGTGTGCCTCGCCTATGTAGTCTTTGGTCTCCCTGTAAGCAATACCCTATTAGAATCAACCGAAAAAATAAATAGAATAAATTATGATAATAATAACAATGATAATAATAATAACAACAACAACAGTAATAAAAATAATAATAATAATAATAATAATAATAATAATAATAATAATAATAATAATAATAATAATAATAATAATGACAAGATTGCTTCAAGCAGACTGTCACGCCACCTACAGCCGTCTGTTTTGAACACATTTTATCAATGTGTGTGCTATTCAATGATTTGCATGAACACTGCATTTCGCTGCACTGATTGTTGGAACACGGAGGTCACAAATCACAGCAGCCAAGCACGGAGATGCTACACAAAAGACAATCCGTGCTGCCACCAGTCAACACGACACCGATAAGTGTTTTATCTACCTCAGTCTATATTTTTGCGTCACGCGGCGACACACAGTCACACACTATAGTGAATGTACTGCTTAGGGAGCACGTTTTTAATTTATTTTTTTAATTTTTTTTTTATGGCGTATAGTGCCTGTAGGCACACTTGAAGAGTATGTAGGAAACGCTGTTCAGCTTCCTCCAATTAATGGCGCAGGCAGTTTTACTTATAGTGGTACCCATATTAGGGCCCATATCACCACCCAAGCGCATCTGGTGGAACCACCTAGAATTTGGGTATCTTGGTGACATGTAGGTAACTTTAAACCACTCAACAAATGGCATAGCTTCGAGTGGTTTGTGGTGGGATTTTAACCTATAGACGCGTGGATGTCTGCCTGATCCCACGCTCACCAGCTTATCCACTACGCCACCTCTTACTAAGGCTCTTAGCAAGCATGGTCTACTGGGACAAATTGACTTATTCACGTATCTGAAGTGCATCTTTCTTCCTCATTCTCTACCACAGCAGCAACGGTCAGCATTGATTACCAGTGTCACTGTGTCAGGATTAATGTTGTGGGTGACTGGTCATCAGCTTTGTTATCGCAGTGAAACACATTTTGTTTTGTTTATGCTGTGGTGTTCTAGGGATAAGTGCGAGGCGGACAAATCATGATGAAATTGCACCAGTCATACATATAGATCTTCATAAATCGTGCTTGAATGGCATTGATAAAGCAAAACATGTGGATTTGAAAACGCGAACTGTCCAAAACCTAATATGAAAAATACAAGGGAGACATTGATTTTTTCTTCTTCTTCTTATAACCCCTGTGGTGAGATTCCTCTATATTTCACATCCTGTCCCTTGTACTCGTAGTGTACATACCGCAGCGATGCAAGATCATCGTTGGCAGGTTTGACAGCTTCTCGCAGATTTCGTTATTTTCTGATGTTCTTATGTAAGCACATATCAAAGCTTTGCTGCGCTTCCTCTCTGAATCATTGGTCAACGTTGTTCACGAGAATGTGTAAAAGATCTAGTAACACATAGCTATACGCACACGCGTGGCACTTACCGGTGGAAATCTGCTCACTAGGAGAGCAGCGCGTTGACTGAAGCAACCGAGGGATAATGAATGTGAGGGCAGCGGCAAATGAAGGAAGACGAATGTGTATGTGTGCAGCGATTATTACCCATCGTCCTTTTCTTTGAGTATCGTTGATACATTTTGACGGTTCTTGGTACTGGAGCAAAACATAATTATCATTTTGAAAAGCACATGCCTCTAACGCTGATGACTGATTTGACAATACATACTCATCATTTTGAGCTGTGTAATATGTACCTACTACATGCATTATCAATATGTAATTCTGATGGTACTATCATGGGCTACTACTGCTACTAGAACTACTACTACTACTACTACTACTACTACTACTACTACTACTACTGCTGCTGCTGCTGCTGCTGCTGCTGCTGCTGCTGCTGCTGCTGCTGCTGCTGCTGCTGCTGCTGCTGCTGCTGCTGCTGCTGCTGCTGCTGCTGCTGCTGCTGCTGCTGCTATTATTACTACTACTACTACTACTACTACTACTACTACTACTACTACTACTACTACTACTACTACTTTTACTACTACTACTACTGCTGCTGCTGCTGCTACTACTACCAGGACCCCGACAGTGGCATGTTTGTGGGGCTCGTGACAGCAGTTTGTCAAATTATTTCTTAAGATGCATCTCTTCCAAAAGAGAGATAACAGATATATAGCGCTGGGTTTCCGCCGCAGACGGGGTGTTATTGTAGTTATTTGTGATGGTGTGTCAGTGAAAGAACACAACCTGCCGCTGTTGTTAAGGAAAACCGACCCTGCTGCGTCTGACACATGAAACTCATCATAGGGCATGCAACCTATTACTACTGAAACAGAAGATCTTTCCTTCCCTCCCTGTCCAATACTCTTCTTAAGAGTTGCTTAGAGACGATATTATTCTTACTCTTGGAGACACGCCATTCATCTCAGAGCTCATGTTCGATTACTAAAGATCATATCATCTTGCCAGGTAAGTCAGAGTTCGCTTATCCCAGTGAACCTTTGCATCTGAGCGAAGTGCACCTCGGCCTGCTACTATACTGAAACGATCACTTTTTCCCCTCCCCAATTAAGGAATGATGGGACGGTTACACAACAAACAATCTGGCTCAGTCACCGTCATTTTCGTACGAGTAACGCACGTGCTGTATTTCTGGACAATTTACTGGATAATGAAGGACTGTTACAGTCATTTGCGAGTTTCATCTTGAAGTAATATCTTGCGTGGAAATTTCTCTTTACTATGTCTGATGTGCATGCAGCAGCGGTGTTTTTGAACACGGAGGGTGATATTCGTGACCATTTACCATTGATCACATTTTGACCATGACTGAGAGAAGAACAATCAGCCATTAATGCCACGTGTACTCTCGATCTTGCGTGTGACTGGACAGTATTGCTTTTCAGACGATTTTTTACAATCTTAAAAACGAAGAAAAAAAAAACAAAAACATATATATGTGCTATATTTAGACCCAAAGGAAGCAAAGTGTAATATTTGTGTCTCAGGAGGTTCGCACTAGAAACACGAAATGTGTAGCAAAGAGAATCTCTGGTCATAGAAGTGCTATGCACGTACTGTCCTACTGCGCTTCCTGTTATCAATGAACCATACGATTCTTACCTTCGAAGAAGACATCGCACAGTAAAAAAACATTGCTTGGCGGCAATGTTTTGACTGGCAGCCCGTCCAGCTTGCTATACTGTATATATAACAAATACCAACCAATAGGCTGGCCATTGTTTCCATGGCGCACCGTGAGCTGATTGTAGTATGCATGACTCACTGACTCACCATCTCGTAAGGGATGTGACTCACCGTGAACTGAAGATGTCATTGCCCATACTTGACAGTCTGGCGCATCACGCTTTATTGTGAAAAGAGTAAACAATGTCGGAAGCTGCAGCTTAACTATAAATGCATGAATCCAGGAAATTCGTCTTGAAAGGAAGCGATGTCATGGAAACACAGCGCGCCACAGTACACCTCATCGGTCTCTCGTTCAATTATTGATTTCGTGATTCTAAGGCACATGGGTAGTGTTTATCTTTGAAGCAGTAAGTTGTCACGGCTACTGCATAATTTTTGATAATTGATTAAGTAGTTTGCTTTCCCTAAGTCAGTGTTTCCCTACCTCGGGGTAAATCAATACACACCTTACATACACAAGGATAAATTTTGGGACCACCATTATTTTTTAACATACATTGATGATTTAAATAATGGAATCATTAGCGACCAGAGCTGGGCGCGTTACTGGATATCGGATAGTCCGGTACCGTGCCTCGGGACCTTGCAACGCAAAATAATCTGCACCTGTACTTCCGTACCTAAAATTTTTTCCCTCGGTCCGGTACCGCATCTCCGCACCTCCGGTACCGTACCCAAAACTACTAACGGGCGCCTGAAAAATCTTGTCCGCACATCAAAAAATATAACAAAATACATGGCAATAATACATCAGAGCTCCATATATGTGTGTATATATATATATATATATATATATATATATATATATATATATATATATATATATATATATATATATATATTCTCTTGTAGGCATACGAGGTTGAAGGCTATAGCACTTTCTCCTTTATTGATTTTCTTATGTACGGTTTCTATTTGTCGTACTGTTTTTCGGTGTTCCTCAGGTAACTGGAGCAAAAGCTCAGTTATATATATATATATATATATATATATATATATATATATATATATATATATATATATATATATATATATATATATATATATATATATATATATATATATATATATATATATATATATATATATATATATATATATATATATATATATATATATATATATATATATATATATATATATATATATATATATATATATATATATATATATATATATATATATATATATATATATATATATATATATATATATATATATATATATATATATATATATATATATATATATATATATATATATATATATATATATATATATATATATATATATATATATATATATATATATATATATATATATATATATATATATATATATATATATATATATATATATATATATATATATATATATATATATATATATATATATAAATGAATAAAGACGACTGTTAGTCGTCTTTATCCATTTATAGTTCTTCTTCTTCTTCTTCTTTTTTTATCCTTGACAATTTCAGGTGCGGAGGTACGGACTCAGAATTTCGCCTTTCCGCACATGTCTGAAGTGCGGAGGTACGGACTTAAAATTTCGCCTTTCAGTACCTGTTACTTCCGCACTTTTGAAAATTTTTCCGCATTTCGGACCTCCGCAATTCGTTTGGTGGTCTGCAGGGACCGTGGCAGGTACGGAGGAGCGGAGGTGCGGACCGAGGTACTGAAGTGCCCAGCTCTGTTAGCGACATAAGTAGATACATTCAAATAAACTATATAAACTAAATGATAAATGGAAAAATTAACCAAAGGCTGCTTCATTTCTCAAGAAGTACATTTTCTGTTGTTTTAATTTTTTTCTTTATCTAAAGCAGTGTGTTTTAACCTGCAGGAAGCGCCTCCCATAGGGGGAACAGTTATTATATTTGCATTCATACAGGATGCCAATTTGACTGATGTGTTCCACCCTTCGTCTTTTCCTTTCCAAAGGAAAAAAGATAATAACGATGATAATAAAAGGGAAGGTTAAGGGAAGCTTGGGGACACGTACGGAGGAGGAGGAGGAGGGCAGCGGAAGCATCGGCTTTGGCGGTGGCGTTCCGATGTCATGTTCTGATCTTATCTCGTAATTTACAACCTTTGAAAATCCCGAGGGAATCTGAACCTTTTGCTGGGACACCTGGAGGCTTTGAATTCCTTGGCTGGGCGGCGACTCCCCACCGGGCTGCTATCAGCTCCTTCCGCGGCGATGTCGAGGAAAACCAACCTTAATCCTCAGGGTGTAGAAGAGAGAGAGTCCCTTAGCGACCCTTGAGGATCCCCGCGGAGAGGAACAAATCCCGCGGGACCTAAAGTGCCGCGCCACGCGAAAACCGACCATGAAGACCGATCACAGAGGCGGTTTTTGCCTGAATTTTGGACAGGGGTTAGCGAATGCCGACCATGGTGACGGGTTGTAAGGGCGAGAATCCGTCGCTCCGCCGCCTCTCGCTGAGCAGACACGCCCCTAATTGCCCGAGAACAATAGAAGAGTGGTGATGGATGGGCCGATGGAGATGGTAATGGTAACGGGGGGGCGGGAAGAGGGTGTGAGAGAAAACTGACGCGGCGATGGTTGAGAACTTGAGATGAGAAAAAAACTAAAAAACAATAGGCATATGTGTCGCAACTTTTGTTATCTCTCATCTCCCATTTGTTAATTGTTCATTGAGATCAAAATGTTTTCTCTGTTACTATTGAAAAATGTCTTCGATAGTCTTATCAATCACTATTAATCCTTTCTTTAGATAACATAACGAAAAAAGACATCGCAGTGTGGAGAGAGAGAGAGAGAGAGAGAGAGAGAGAGAGAGAGAGAGAGAGAGAGAGAGATTATCTTTTCTTTAGATAAGATTATGTAAAAGGATATCACAGTGTGGAGAGAGAGAGAGAGAGAGAGAGAGAGAGAGAGAGAGAGAGAGAGAGAGAGAGAGAGAGAATCATAATGTTAGATAACCAGCTAGGGCAGCTACTTGTAAACGCCCTTGCTCCCTCTCCCCTCCTCTCTCTCTCTTTCTCTTTCTCTTTCATTCACTCGCTCACTCACCTGTCTCCTCTTCACTTGACCGCACCTCCCTCCCCTCCGGCAGTCCAGTAAGTCACCCTTAGCATGTCCGTCGTGGCCACACACAACACCTTCAGCATACCATGAGGAAAATAATCTTGCTAAGCGTTCGGTGATGTGCAAGAGGAGGAAAATGAAGAGAAGTGACTAAAATGTGCTTGACTCTTTATTTTGTCTTATACATGAAGTGAGAAGGTGTCAATGGGTGTCATGTCTTCTTGTCTTTCCTCCAGATCCTTCTCTTTCTCTTTCTTTTTTAAAACACACTTCAACATCGCAAAACGCACTAACGTAAAGAAAATTAAGGAAAGTAAGTGAATATATTATGTAAACGTGTTGTCTGCAGTGTTTTTTGGAGTTGGAGATGACTTTAGAGCGAGGCAGGCAGGGATATTCGCCGTCAAGGGAAGCAAGCGTGTGTGTCTTCGTGATTTGTAAAGATTACTTCAACATAAACGTGAATTTCCTGCGCCGACGACACTGAGCTGAGGTGAATGCCGAGGAACGGATGGGACAAATAAAAGAAGAGAGACGGATTTCGACTAACGAGTGAAATGGAATGATGAAGATGGAAGTACAAGAGGAAGTTGATGGAAGAAAGTGAGACGGATTTCGGCCAAAAAGTGACACGCAGAAGTAAAGAGAAAAAATGAGGAAGTGATATTGAAAAACTGTGCATGTGAAGAAAATTAAGCATTGATATAGAAGATTATAACTTAACTTAACCTAACGTAACTGAACCTAAGAGAGAATTACTAAGCAACACTTCATGATGTGACTCTTTGCTCCTAAACAACACTAAAGCCCGTTTTCTGAAACACTCAGCTCTCTCACCGTCATTGCTTTCCAAAGGCTCTAGTTGAAGGTGCTCGATTTTTAAGAGCATTTTTATGGTTCTAGTGATGGATTGGCAAAATTTCTAGTTTATTAAAATGACAAACTGTCCTGAAAACCTGACTAGTTGTTTCTGTGGCCTTGGAAAATTGTCGTGGTGAGAAGAGAAAGGCGTTTCTAAATACGGGCGTAAGTACAACAGTAACTGGCGAAACTAACTTAACCTTACGTAACTTTTACCTGACAGTGTGCAGCATCCATCATTATGTTATAACAGACTCATGAGCATAACAAACAAGCCCGTAACAAACGTGACATTTACTTTATATCTTACCTCCGTCCACTTATCATTTCTCTCCATGACCTTATCTAATCTTTTCTGAAAGTTATCTATTGACCTTCCATTAATAATTTAGTTAAAAAAAAAATATATATATATTCCACCAATCTAAGTGGGACTTTTTTTTTTATTTTGCCTTTAGCCAGCTTTCCCCTCTTACATAAAAAAGATCTAGACTC
>NC_059277.1:7034769-7074769 GCF_017591435.1 Portunus trituberculatus
TTGTGGAAGAGGAGACAGTTGAGTGTCATTGAAGAAGAGGGATAGTTGTCTGGAAGGTTGTGTCGAGTTGATAGATGGAGGAATTGAGTTTTGAGGCATTGAAAACTACTAGATTTTCTCTGCCCCAATCGGAAATCTTAGAAAGATCGGAAGTCAGGCGTTCCGTGGCGTCCCCGCGTGATCTGTTGATTTCCTGAAGGGTTGGACGTCTCTGAAAGAACGTGGAAAGATGTAGGGTGGTATCATCAGCGTAGGAGTGGATAGGGCAAGAAGTTTGGTTAAGAAGGTCATTAATGAATAATAGAAAGAGAGTGGGTGACAGGACAGAACCCTGAGGAACACCACTATTAATAGGTTTAGGAGAAGAACAGTAGCCGTCTACCACAGCAGCAATAGAGCGGTCGGAAAGGAAACTTGAGATAAAGTTGCAGAGAGAAGGATAGAAGCCGTAGGAGGGCAGTTTTGAAATCAAAGCTTTATGCCAGACTCTATCAAAAGCTTTTGATATGTCTAACGCAACAGCAAAAGTTTCACCGAAATCTCTAAAAGAGGATGACCAAGACTCAGTAAGGAAAGCCAGAAGATCACCAGTAGAGCGACCTTGACGGAAGCCATACTGGCGATCAGACAGAAGATTGTGAAGTGACAGATGTTTGAGAATCTTCCTATTCAGGATAGATTCAAAAACTTTAGACAAGCAAGAGATTAAATCTATAGGACGGTAGTTTGAGGGGTTAGAACGGTCACCCTTTTTAGGAACAGGCTGAATGTAGGCGAACTTCCAGCAGGAAGGAAAGGTAGAAGTCGATAGACAAAGTTGGAAGAGTTTGGCCAGTCAAGGTGCAAGCACAGAAGCACAGTTTTTGAGAACAATAGGAGGGACCCCATCAGGTCCATAAGCCTTCCGAGGGTTTAGGCCAGCAAGGGCATGGAAAACATCATTACGAAGAATTTTGATTGTAGACATGAAATAGTCAGTGCTGATGCTATTATGAGCTAAGATGAGTGTTCCCGTTGTGGCTAAATAGTGTCTGGTTATCTCTTAAAGGAGGGAATTAGGTATAAATGCACATGTTGATGAATGTAGTGAAAAGAAGTAAGAATGAATTTGCCATGGTAATGGTAGTAATTAGATAATGTAGTAGTAATGGTAGTAATGTTTAGATAATGTCTTGACTTAGTTTCACTTGAGCACGTTCCAAAAGGTTTATCTAAGTTCACAGACTTCAAGTGAATAGCTGAAATGCTTTCTTTCATGCAAAATTGATTTCTTTATATACATTTTGCATGAAAATCAAGACTTATCCAACACCATTGTTTTTCTTCATGTTGAGAATAACCAAAATGATAAATGCTCTCTCTAACTCTCTCTCTCTCTCTCTCTCTCTCTCTCTCTCTCTCTCTCTCTCTCTCTCTCTCTCTCTCTCTCTCTCTCTCTCTCTCTCTCTCTCTCTCTCTCTCTCTCTCTCTCTCTCTCTCTCTCTCTCTCTCTCTCTCTCTCTCTCTCTCTTAATTGAACTATTGTTTATAAACATTGTACCGGAAAATAATGAATGTCTCCACGATGGTACTGTCCTGACGGCGAGTGTGTCCTGCAGGGTACATGCTGATCCCGCCCCAGACCTTCTCCTCGGTGTACCTGGCACCAAGCGTCAACTACACTTGTATTCCGCCTTTCGGACACAACGTCTCGCATATCTCAGAGTAAGTGACCAGATTCAGCTGGCAGGCCTTGCATCCAAGACACGATAATGGCAATGACAATGACTTAACACCACCACTGTCCCTTACATAAAGTATTGCCACCAGCAGTCACAGTGTAGTACTATAGTGATATATGAAGGGTTGTCTTCAGAAACGGTTTGCTCTCTCACTACGACTATTTTCAAGAGCCACAGAGATAGTTAACCGAGTTCCCAGAGGAGTGGTTTTTCTTGCTAACTAGAAATCTCTGAAGTATATATATATATATATATATATATATATATATATATATATATATATATATATATATATATATATATATATATATATATATATATATATAACATCCTTAGGAATTCATGTAACGGAACTAGTACCTTTTAGCCCTTTCAATACTAGGACACATTTTTACCTTGAGATTTGTGTACGATTAGACCATTTCATTGACAGTAGGGAGAGTCTATGGAGGCCGCAGTCCTCACTATTTTAATCCCCAAATGAGTTTCTGAAGCTGTATAAAATCACCAAATAGTAAGCAGAGTGAATACGGAAAAAAAAGCGTGGTACTGAGGAGGTTAAAAGTGAGGTCTGAAGGAAGTGTTTCATTATGTTTTTTTTTTTTTTTTTTTTTCTGAGTAATTAATTGGCAGGCATAACCTATTGAGTGTTGCGCAGAGATGGGAAGCTGACAGGCTGGAAAGTAAGGTGGTGATAAGATACGGAGTGGAGTGTTGGTAATGAGATAACATCTTTATGGTATCTATCTGGGGCAAAAAGTCCTCTCTCTCTCTCTCTCTCTCTCTCTCTCTCTCTCTCTCTCTCTCTCTCTCTCTCTCTCTCTCTCTCTCTCCTCGGTTTCAAAGAGGCTATCAAGAAAACTAATTCACGTATCCTGTGTTATGTATTGGCTGTGAATCAGTGTTCAAATGTTCTTCCTCCAGAGACTCATGTAGCTACGTCAGGTTCACTTCGGAGGGTCTGCAGGAGGAACAGTGCTCGGAGTGGCTTTATGATGACCCAGTATTCGATAGCACCCTCACTTCGCAGGTAAGGCCAGTGCTGAGTGCTGTCTGACTTTTGGGTCCCCAGTGGGTTGTTCGTCTTCATCTTTCTCTTGTTTTTCTCCTCAGTATCTTCATTTCATTTGTTGTTTACCCTTTCTATTCTGTTGTTCTTTGTTTTCTTTATTATTCCCGCTGTCTATGTTTTTTTTTCTTATTTTGGTAAGGCGTTAAGTTATTCATCTATTTCCCCTTCTTTTTTTCCCTCAGTATCTTCATTCCCCTTGTTTTTTTTTTTTTTTTCAATCAGTAGTTCTTTATTTTCTTTATTGCCTCTGCTGTCTCTGTATTATTTTCTTATTTTGGTAAGGAGTTAAATCATTCATCTTTTCCCCCTTATTTTCCATTCTGCATCTTCATTTTCTCTTTTGTTTCCTTTTTTTCTAATCAGTAGTTCTTTTTTTCTTTATTATTCTGTATTTTTTTTCCTTATTTCGGTAAGGAGCTAAGTTATGCATTTTTTTACAAACTCGTGTTATCTCAATTAGAACCTTTTGAATGTTGTACAGATATGGCGCAGGAACGTTTCTAAATATGTTCGTTCTCAAAGGTCATAGAGATAGTGAAGAGAGTTTTCGAGATATGTAACTTGTCTACTCATGTGTGTGTGTGTGTGTGTGTGTGTGTGTGTGTGTGCTAATGGGAGAGCATGAAAAAGAGAAGTAGAAAGGAAAATACTGTCAAGTTTAGTTTAAAAAATGAATGAAGCGTTGAATAAGTGAAGCTTTGAACCATCCCTGCTGTTTTTGTGTGTCAGACAATCAACAAGGAAGAGAGAGAGAGAGAGAGAGAGAGAGAGAGAGAGAGAGAGAGAGAGAATATCGATGTCTAATTTATATTCTTTTCTTTCTTTTCTTTCTCTCTCTTTTGTGTCGCCTTTGTTACCTGTCCCTTTCTCACCATCACCTCCTCCTCCTCCTCCTCCATCCTCCTCCTCCTCCTCCTCCTCCTCCTCCTCCTCCTCCTCCTCCTCCTCCTCCTCCTCCTCCTCCTCCTCCTCCTCCTCCTCCTCCTCCTCCTCCTCCTCCTCCTCCTCCTGACAGTTCAATCTGGTGTGCGGGCGAGCCTACCTGCGTGCCACCTACCAGAGCATGTACTCCTTCTCGTCCATCGCCGGTTCCCTCGTCAGTGGATTTGCTGCCGACAAGTACGGAAATGAGAGAAGTGACTTACCTTTCCTTTTTCTAGTTGTAGTTCAATTTTTCTCAGATAATTTTTTTTTCACCTAGACTTCATGATAATGTGTTTTAGTGTATGTTTGATTGCTGTTGTTGTTGATGATGTGTGGTGTTGGTGTTGTTGTTGGTGGTGGTTGTGGTGTTGTTATCATAGAAGCAAGTAAGCAAAAGAAAATGGCAGTGATAAGTTCCAAGTTGCCATAGAACACATTTACACGACAAATAAATCAGAATCTAGAAAGGAAAAGTACAAAGAGGACATGAAAGACACGACACATTACTAATAAAAGGAACATACTAAACAAAATATAATACGAAAAAGAAAACATAACGTAAAGAAAACGAAAAATCGAAAACATGCGATATACCATAACGCAAACACACACACACGCACACACACACACACACACACACACACACACACACGTACACGAAAAAAACCACGACGTAAAGAACACACACTATAATAAGAATGAGGAGAACAAGAAAATATAGAACCACCTCCTCCTCCTTCTCCTCCTCCTCTTCCTCCTCCTCCTCCTCCTCCTCCTCCTCCTCCTCCTCCTCCTCCTCCTCCTCCTCCTCCTCCTCCTCCTCCTCCTCCTCCTCCTCCAAGCACAACCACCATTACTCCTCTCTTTCTTCTCTGTCCCCCACGTTCCTCTACATCCATCCTACATCTCTCCCTACCCACGGTGTCCCCAGATACGGGAGGAAGCCAGTGGTGGTCGTGTCCCAGATACTGTATGCTGCCACTGCCATCGGTATCACCTTCCTGCCGAGCTTCAATGGTATTCTGGCCTTCCGCTTCATCCTGGGCACTCTCGGCACTCCTACCTTCTACATGATGGGTGAGAGAGAGAGAGAGAGAGAGAGAGAGAGAGAGAGAGAGAGAGAGGAGGTAATGAAAGTGTTTGGTTCTGTTTTCTGTTGTGGTGAAACTTAAAGAGAACATTACTAGCAGAGAGAGAGAGAGAGAGAGAGAGAGAGAGAGAGAGAGAGAGAGAGAGAGAGAGAGATTGTTTTTCCTGTGCTTAGTGTGTAGTAGTAGTAGTAGTAGTAGTAGTAGTAGCAGCCGTTGTGGAGATGGTAGTGGTGTTAGTGGTGAAGGATGTGGTGGTAGTGATATTTTTAATCATAACAATCATAACAGCAGCAAAAAAATAATGCTAACACAATACAACCCCGCAAAACACCACCACCACCAACCACTACCACCACCATCACCACCACCACCGTCGCTACAGGCATGGAGGTGTGCGAGACGAAGTGGCGTTCTCTGGTGGGTATCGTGATGGCGCTGCCGTGGGCCATTGGAACCATGATGTGGGGCGGCGCTGGCTTCCTCATTAGAGACTGGTACTGGCTGCAGCTCCTCGTCTCCCTCCCCACGCTGCTGGTCCTTCCTGTGCTGTTGTGAGTAGGCGTGTGTGTGGAGCATTAACCCCTTCGGTACCATGACGCGTCTCCATATTCATTCTGCTTACTATCTGGTGATTTTACACAGCTTTAGAAATTTATGTGGGGATTAGAATAGTGAAGACTGTGGCCATTAATCTTCTGACCTCCATAGACCCTTCCTAATGTCAATGGAATGGTCTAACCGTTCACAGATCATAAGGTAAAAAATGTGTCCCAGTATTGAAGGGGTTAACTTCTTCAGTATCATGACACGTTTTGTCATTTATTCTGCTTTTTTGGTGATTTTATACAACTTCAAAAATTTATGTTGGTATTAAAAAATTGAAGACTCCGGCTAATAATTGTATGAGTTCTATAGACCCTTCCTAATGGCAATAAAATCGTCTAATCGTGCCCAAAACTCATGGTAAAAATGCCTCCCAGTACTGAAGGGGTTAAATCTGGAGCAATATTGAGCACTTACTTAATTTCCATTAGTTTTTTTTTCTTCCTGTCTGAAAATGTCTATAGATAAATATTCTTTCCTCATCATTTCTTCATTATTTATTACATTCCATTAGTTTTTTTTTTCTTTCTGAGAACGTCTTTAAGTAAATACTTTTTTTTATTCATTTATTCACTCACCAGTTTAAGGTGCCAGCCATTTTCTGAGGTGTACCGCATGGCTTTTCAGTGTAATTTTAATCTTAAGGTGTTTGTTTTATGTGTCTATTTTGTCTATCTATTCATCCATTTATTAATTCATTTTACTTATTTTCATAAGCTTCCTTCCTATCTCTCTCCCCACGACACACACAACTGTCATATATCATTACCCTCTATCATTTATCTACCCACTTCCTCTTTTCCTCCCATTCGTCCTCCTCTTCTTCTTCTTCTTCTTCTTCTTCCTCCTCCTCCTGTTCCTCCTCCTCCTCCTCCTCCTCCTCCTCCTCCTCCTCCTCCTCCTCTTCCTCCTCCTCCTCCTCTTCCTCTTTCTCTTCCTCTTCCTCCTCCTCCTCCTCCTCCTCCTCCATCTCCTCCTCCTTCTCCTCCTCCTCCTCCTCTTCCTCTTCCTCTTCCTCTTCCTCTTCCTCTTCCTCTTCCTCCTTCTCCTCCTCCTCTTCTTCTTCCTCCTTCTTCTCTTTCTTCATCTCCCTCTCCTCCTCCACCAGGGTCACCTTCCTTAGCACCCCTCACCTTCCCTTCTCACGTGAATCTACCATTGTGTCTTTCAGCATAATTGACGAGTCCCCACGCTGGCTTATTGTGACGGGGAGACACGAGGAGGCGCTGAAGGTGTTGCGTCGCGCCTCCAGACTCAACAAAACCACTCTGCCCTCTGATAGTCAACTCATGTCTATGTTTAAGGAGATCGAGCATGAGGTAATGGCTTTTTCTTTTCTTTTTTCTTCTTTTTTCTTCTTTTGTTTTTTCCTTTTTTTATTTTGGTCTTTCTTCTTCTTCTTCTTCTTCTTCTTCTTCTTCTTCTTCTTCTTCTTAGTTATTTTCTTCTTTTTCTATTTGTTGTTGTTGTTGTTGTTGATGTAGTCCTTCTTCTTCTTCTAATGGTGATAATGATAATGACGGTAACAATGTGGAGCCATCGGATTGCCTGACGTCACTTCCTTTCCCAGAACGAGAAACCAATTGTGAAGGCAGACAGTATCACCAGCTTAGGAGTGATCGGGGGAGGGGCAGGACGTTGCGCTCTCTCCTGGCCCAAACTGCTGAGGTAATGAACCCTTCCATACCGTACCGTGCCTTACCATAAGAGAAACATACGTAGAATAGGCAACACAAGCAACTTATCCCCTCAAAAAAAGAGAAAAACTAATCATACGAAATTGTCCTAGCATACCATACTATACTATACCATACCATACCATACCATACCATACAGTACCATACCACAAGAGAAATATACGAAGAATAAGCAACACAATCACGCTGTTTTGATGATTCTTCGAAAAAAAAAACAAAGAAAGAAAACTAGTGCATTTCAACTAATACTAATTAAATTACCCTACCCTACCCTGCCATACCATACCATAAGAAGAGATTGCGAAGAACAGATAAATAACACAAGCACGCTGTTCTGATAGCGAGCTGTCCGAGAAAATAGAAAGAAAGTTAGTCCATTTAAAGATATCATACAAAATTAGAAACTTTTAGACCGAGAAATTTGCTACACACAACACACAGCTCACTTACTTCAAGATTGCACCAGTGAAGCTTCGGAAATCCATGTCAACGTATCCCTAAATAACCCTAAAACACCCGCCATGACTCAGAGGGTTAACTGTGCCAAAAAACACATAGATGCATAACACACACCACATTAATCCCTTCAGTACTGGGACACATTTTTACCGTGATTTTTGTGTACGATTATACGATTTTATTTGCATTAGAAAGGGTGTATGGAGGTCAGAAGATTAATGGCCAGAGTCTTTACTATTCTAATCCCGACATATATATCTGAAGCTGTACAATATCACCAAACAATAAGCAGAATGAATATGAAAACGTGTCCTGATACTGAAGAGATTAGAAAGCCACATTGTTCTTATGTTCTTAAGACTTAAAACTTCCAGTATGTTGCAGTGAATGTTCAACTATTGATCTACTCGCCTCATCACCACCTCAACACCACCTCATCACCACTTCATCACCTTTCCCTCCGCCTTTCAGCACCAACAAGATGCGAATGGTGATCCTGGCGCTTACTATCAACCTCTTCATCTCGTCTCTGGTGTACTGCGGCTTGAGTCTCAGCGGAGCCACTTACAGCACAGACCCTTTCCTGTACATGGTGCTGAGTGGGTTGATGGAGGCGCCCGGCTACTCCCTCACGGCGCCAATTATCAAGAAGTGGGGCAGGAAGGTTCCCACTATGATTGGATTTGTTATTTGTGGGGTTGTTATCCTCTCCCTCGCCTTCATTCCTTCAGGTAGTGTTCTGAACTTTTTTTTTCTTTTTCTTCCTGAGTGTGTTGTTTTTTGCATTTTTTGTTGTCTTTTTCAATGTTGTTTTATTTTACACGTTTTTCTTGAGTGTGTTGTTTTTTGTCTTTTTTTTGTCTTTTTAGTGTTTTTGTTTTATTTTTATGCTTTTCCGTGAGTGTGTTGTGTTTTTTTTATATTTTTATATTTCAGTGTTCCTGTTTTATTTTTAATACTTTTCCTTGAGTTTGCCGTTTTGTTTTTCATTTTTATTGTCTTTTTAGTGTTGTTTTTATTTTCTACTTTTTCTCCTTGAGTTCCTCGCCGAATTTGCTTTTTTTTTATCTTTTTTTTGTTTGTTAGGAGTTTTAGTGTATCTGCACCTACTTTTTTTTTTTTTACTTTTCGTCTTTTGTTTTCTTATTGATATCTTATTTGTTTATAGGTAGCGTGAAAGTTAGTAGTTTATTTCCTTACTTGCTATTTTTCTTTTCTTTTTCTCTTGGTTAAAGTTTATCCATAGAGGTCTAAACATGAATACACACACACACACACACACACACACGTACACACACATACACACGTACACACACACACACACACACACACACACACACACACACACACGCCGGTAGCTCAGTGGTTAGAGCGCTGGCTTCACAAGCCAGAGGACCGGGGTTCGATTCCACGGCCGGGTGGAGATATTTGGGTGTGTCTCCCTTCACGTGTAGACCCTGTTCACCTAGCAGTGAGTAGGTACGGGATGTAAATCGAGGAGTTGTGACCTTGTTGTCCCGGTGTGTGGTGTGTGCCTGGTCTCAGGCCTATTCGAAGATCGGAAATAATGAGCTCTGAGCTCGTTCCGTAGGGTAACGTCTGGCTGTCTGGTCAGAGACTGCAGCAGATCAAACAGTGAAACACACTCACACACACACACACACACACACACATTCACACCTATTCTTGATACTGTTTGTTTACTACGGAGCTGTGCTCCATACTTTACTTGTAAAGTCTGAACATTCTAATAGATATTCTATTCTATTCTATTCACACACACACACACACACACACACACACACACACACACACACACACACACACACACACTTTACAAGCAATTGTACAACTACAAAAAAAATAAATAAATAAAATACAACTATCACTACGAATAACCTTTTTTTCCTTTTTCCCAGAGATTTCGTGGCTGGTGATGACGTTTGCTTTGTTGGGCAAGCTCACCATCAGCGGCTCCTTCATGATCCTCTTCGTCTACGAGGCTGAGCTGCTGCCAACCGAGGTGCGGCTTATGGGTCTGGCAGTGACCATCATCGCCGCTAACCTGGCCGGGAGCTTCTCTGCCTACATTGCTGACTACCTGGTAACTCTCTCTCTCTCTCTCTCTCTCTCTCTGTAAAAAGGCTCTGAATTTTTTATTATGTAAAAGCTGGCCAAGGGCAGCAAAAAATATAGAAAAAAAGGCCCACTTAGTTGTCCCCTTGCAGGTCCAAAAGAGTTAGCCAATAGAAAGAGACAACTGTCTTGAAACCTCCCTCTTAAATGAAGACAAGTCATAGAAAGTTGGAAATACAGAATCAGGCAGAGAGTTTAGAGTTTGCCAGAGAAAAATATGAATGATTGATATTACTGGTGAACTCTTGTATTTGAGAGTTGTACAGAATAGGGATGGGGAGAAGAAGGCCCTTGTGCTTAAGTTGGCATTTCTAGGGTTTTTATGGATCAAGTGACAGATTAACAAGATTTCCATATCATTAAGAATAAAACACTCTTCTGAACCCGATGAACCATTTCTGTGATCTCTTAAAATAGTCGTGGTGAGAGAGCAAACCGTTTCACAATACGAGACTAATTCACTGTCTCATATCTTCTCTTTTACTTCATTTTCGCCCTGCAGAGTCCGCTGGTGCCGTGGCTTCCCTCTGTCATCTTCGGCGTTTCCTCCTTCGTGGCTTGTTTGATGCTGATTCCTCTGCCGGAGACGCTAGGAAGGCCACTGCCGGACACTATAGAGGACCTGACGAGGCTGTGGAGGAGCAAGGGAAAGTAAGAGCTGCTGCTTCCCTTTATTTTTTTTTTAGTATACGCGATAGCTGGTCTGGGAAGGAAATTGAGTTTGAACTTAGGAAAGCAGTAGGAACTAAAGTGTTTTGTTTCAGTTGCAACAATAGTTTAAAGGGAAAATGGTATTTAATGATGAATATAGAGAGAAATTACTGGAATAGAAAACCAAAAAAGGGAGCAATTTGTAAGACTTAATTGTAAAATGTGTTTTATATATATATATATATATATATATATATATATATATATATATATATATATATATATATATATATATATATAAAAAAAAAGAGGAAAAGTCAAGATTAAAAATTTGTCTAGCTATTCGTTTCACACTCACAGAATGTTTTTTTTAGGTGGAAGAAGTAGCGTTATTTGGCTAATCTTGCACTCTAACAGTTCACCATTACCCGCAGGAAACTCGACCGCACAGGAGATGATGACAGTCAGACGGAGAAGCTGACGGCGTAGTGGTGGCGGGGCGTGTCTCGCTTGTGTTTGTGTGGGGAGGAGGCGGAGGATCACACTCAAACTCGTATTCTCAAATTTTTCTGTGCTTCACCTACACTATTTCAAAAGGCTTTATTTAAATTTACAAGTGTTTCTTAAGGTGTTTTAAGGGTATGGAGGCAGATTGACAAGATTTCTACATTATTAATTGTAGAAACACCCTTGAAAACCCTGCTATCTCCGTGGCCTTGGAAAATAGTCGTAGTGAGAGAGCAAAGCGTTTCTGAATACGGCACTCAGTCTCCAGGCCTTTATTTTCTGTATGGATTCCTTTTCCTTTCAAAGTCCAGGAGATGAATCTTGCCCGTTGTGTTTGGTTAGATGGCGGAGAGAAGAGTGACTGAGGTAGTGTGTGCTCATTTAGGTACTTTTATTTACTTTTTTTTTCAGTTATATTCAAATCAGTATAGCATTTTGAAACCAGATAGTAAACAAGTTGTTAGTAAATAAGTTGTTGTTTCGCATCATCATTATTCTCTTCAGTGTCATACTTCCGGTATGTCTGGTGTCCGGGTATGGACTGCTCAACTGTAGTACAACTGTATGTGTGTGTGTGTGTGTGTGTGTGTGTGTGTGTGTGCATGCAGAGGCGTTCCTTACATTCAGGCAATCCAAACATTTGCTTAGCAAGAGCCCTGCGAGTTCCAACGGATTTGATACAATGTCACTGCACACAGCTGTATTGTGAAAAGGTGTAGACCTCATGAATTTGGCTGTCTGAAATGCTCTGAACGGGTCTCTTGAATCAAACTCGCCGCTCGTTGCATGTCCTCAGGGCCTCATACAATATTTTGCTTGGGGCCCCTGGGCAACCTAGAAACACCACTGTGTGTGTGTGTGTGTGTGTGTGTGTGTGTGTGTGTGTGTGTGTGTGTGTGTAAAGTTTTACTTATTCAGTGTTCAGTTTAGTACAATGGAAAGGGAGGAGTAGTAGCTGGTGGCAGAAAGATGTTAATGGAGGATGAAAGAAGGAACACAAAGGAGTTTCAAACTTTAGTATCTATGTTGGTCTTTACGAGGATGTTTGTGAGTGAGTTCGCTAACATACATTGAAGCAAATGTAGTATCATAGCCGATGACTCCTTCAGGAAAAGAAGTGCCTGGCATCATTAGCGTATGCAGTACAATTATAGGAATGAGTCGTGGAAGGTTAGTTGATCACCTCGACCCTTTGAATCTCGAGGACGAGGCTTCGATCTGTTTGAATCAAATAAAGCCGTCCGTGTCCACACTATCGAACAGTGCTCGGCTGACAAACACTGTTGCCATGGCTCGTGTGATACACTCTGCCAGTTTGAGTGGCGGACACAATGACGTCTGAAGCAGGGAAACGATGGGCAGGGCTCTGATCTCTTTTTTTTTTTCACACAAACTCTAATTAATAATTATGCAACACAAGGCTATTGTTTTCTTATCTGTTGTGCTATGCGTAGTTAGACAGATCTCACACTTTGTCATCCTATGAGTGTATAGTGAATGACCTGAACTGCTCCGCTTAATCACCTCTCGAACGGCGTGGAGTAGTAAATGAGACTACAGGCATGCAGACGTTGCCCGGTGAGGGAAGAACCTGACGGGCTGTGTCCATGAGTGAAGGGTTTCCAGTGACCTGTAGCACTTTGTTGCCACATCAGTGTCCCTGATTTTTACGTTGCTGAAATCAGTGTAACCAGTGATGTGATGTCTTTGATGAGAATACAGACTAACGTTGTGGGTGTATGGCAGGATTAGAATGTTACGCTTAGGAACATGGATACGGATTAGGTCAGAGGACAACATCTATATCAGGACTAGGGAGGCATTCATGAAAACCCAACCAGTAATTTTTGTTGTTTATGATAGCAGTCCTGATGAAGGAGGAAGTAATACAAATTTCTATAAAGGTTCCTAAACGTTTTGTAAATTCTTAACTTCCATTTTCAAGTGCTGCAGAAATAAAGATATTTTAATGAGTATTTTCATCTTAGTGGTTCAGAATCCTTGTTACGCTATTGTTAAGATTCATGAAAAGCTCCTTGACACCTCCAACTTCCTTTACAACCTGTTAAAAGTTACCTCGTTGAATCGCTGACGTCTCACTAATAGATTAGACAAGTACGTAAGTGATTTAAGAACTTCTGCTTTGCGCCGCTACTGTACAGAAAGGTAAGGAAGAATCGAGAGGTAGAAGGAAAGAGAAGTAGATAGTTAGTGGAGGAGAAAATTGTATAAAGAAGGAAGGCGTACAAAGGAGAATGAAGATATGCTGTAAGTATGAAGGAGGAGGAAAGGGAAGAAGAGAAGTAACAAGCAGTCAACACACACACACACACACACACACACACACACAGGAAACCAAAACGATACATTCATTTGAACATTTATTATTTCAAGGTGAAGACTGCTGTGTGAAGGAGTTCCACAGCAAGACTGAAACGGAACACTTGGCTTAAGGTGTTATGCAAGGCTCCAGGTCCCCCTCACCGAAGTGTGAGTACTAGCCCCTCGAGGGGGGGGTATCACAGTGGCCAGCTGCTCATTGTTGCCTGGTTTTGCGTCACATTAAGTGAGTGAGTTTAGGAGTGGGAGTTTAAGGATTACTGGTGCAAGGGAAGGGTATTAGATCAACCAGTAATTTAGTGAGATAAAGATTGAATGAATAGCTTTAATAGTTTACCAGCAAATTAAAAATAAGTGTTTTACCTGCAAATTAAGTAAATTAGGGTTAGCTGCAAGGCAAGGGAATTAGTGCTACTTACAAAAAAAGTTACCTATGATTTACTCACCAATAAATAACACCTGTAAAAGAAAAGGTTACACACAATTAACACCTACGACCGAATTACCTGTACTTACTTGCTTGTGAAACCTGCAAGGGAAAGTGATTAGCATTAACATCTGCAAGGGAAAGTAATTAAAACCTAACACCTGCAAGGGAAAGTGATTAACACCTAACACCTGCAAGGGAAAGTAATTAAAACCTAACACCTGCAAGGGAAAGTGATTAACACCTAACACCTGCAAGGGAAAGTGATTAACACCTAACACCTGCAAGGGAAAGTGATTATCACCTAACACCTGCAAAGGAAAGTGATTAACACCTAATACCTGATAAGGAAAGTGATTAAAACCGAGCACCTGCAAAGGAAAGTGATTAACACCTAACACCTGCAAGGGAAAGTGATTAATACCTAACGCCTGCAAGGGAAAGTGATCAGCACCTAACACCTGCAAAGGAAAGTGATTAACACCTAATACTTGATAAGGAAAGTGATTAAAACCGAGCACCTGCAAAGGAAAGTGATTAACACCTAACACCTGCAAGGGAAAGTGATTAACACCTATTACCTGATAAGGAAAGTGATTAAAACCTAACACC
Source organism: Portunus trituberculatus (assembly GCF_017591435.1). NCBI lineage: Eukaryota > Metazoa > Arthropoda > Malacostraca > Decapoda > Portunidae > Portunus > Portunus trituberculatus. Next base: position 7,049,010 of record NC_059277.1, read on the forward strand.
TGCAAGGAAAGTGATTAATACCTAACACCTGCAAGGGAAAGTGATTAGCACCTAACACCTGCAAGGGAAAGTGATTAACACCTAACACCTGCAAGAGAAAGTGATTAAAACCTAACACCTGCAAGGGAAAGTGATTAATACCTAACGCCTGCAAAGGAAAGTAATTAACACCTAACACATGCAAGGGAAAGTGATTAACACCTAACACCTGCAAGGGAAAGTGATTAACACCTAACACCTGTAAGGGAAGTGATTAGCACCTAACACCGCAAAAGGAAAGTGATTAGCATCTAAGCTCGAGTTACCTGTACGCACCACGAGTTACAACACCTGCAAGTGAAAGTTATTAGCACCTGAGTTACCTGTAATTACCACCTGGAAGGGAAAGGGTTAGAGAACCACCATTACTTGTAGGCACTCACCTAAAGCACCACTTCAGGATCAGCACTGCAATTTTCCACCAGCCCTAGTCACCTTGTACCGTCACTGCTTCACTAACAAGGCCATTACTCTGCAAGGGATATAGTCTGTAACCATTAAGAGTACCTGAAAGGGAAGCATTGTTAGTCGCCATCCACGCCTAGCCGCCTATCGCCCTAGGAAACAACGTTCTTCCTTAGCTTTACGAAGGGTAGCTGCAGCGTCGCCTTTCCCTCGTCGTGGTGCTTGGTTAAGGTGTACTCACCTGAGGAAGAGAAAAGATTTAGTAATTTAAAGTAATTTTACATATAAATGATACTGCAACAATCAAAATAACCATCAAATATCATTCAATTACCCAACGACTCTTACTGCTTACCTAAAAAGATGCGTGAAGATAATGAGGTGAAGAACGCGAACTAACACTCAAAAAAAGCACTCCCGCACGTACGCAGAACCACAACACAACATACAAGCTCCGCACTCGAGGTCCGTCACTCACAACTCGCACCCATGGCATCATGTCCCATCGTTGACTAAACCTTAGCCCTGCATTACATCAACGAGTTAACTTCTGTATCTCTTCGAATTCTCATCTGACACGCTGGCTAACACCTCTACACCTCATTGACGTCCTCTATGAACCTCATAACTTCATAGCACCTTGAAAATATGAAGGTCTGCGTGCTCATAACGCGATAACATGATGAGGAAAAGGTGTATAATGAAGTTTATATAATTTTCGATCCCTTTCGAACACAGAATCTGCCGGCTTTTCCCTCAAAATCACCTCTACCCTCCTTCTCTAGTTATATCCTCCACATCTGCCCTTCCTTGTTCCCCCTCCCGGCCTCTCTCCCACCTTTCCTCAACTTTTCTTCAATCGTCTCTTCTCTCACCACACCCATGTTCTTTACTCGCTGCCACCACGAGTATGTCCATCACTAATACATTTCCATTTCATCTTGTCAAAATAATGCTAAGAAACGCCTCCTGTATCTTGGCTAACATTACAACGAGTTATAAGCCCGTTTGGCATTTCCAGCTGGTTACCGCTCTTTTAAGTGGTGGTGGTGGTGGTGATGGATGTGGTGGCGGTGGTAGTGGTGGATGTGGTGGAAAGAGTCATCATTTTGGTTGTGACGTCATCTGGGTGAGTGGAAAAAGCGGTGACTAAGCTAAATTAAGAAAACTATAATAATAAAAAATATAGATTTACATAAAAAACGAAGCCACTGCCGAATGGTTCATATTTTATGATTTGATAGACACTGTAACTAATATCCACAACATGAAAACATATCCACCCAAACTAGTTTTAAATAAATGAATAAATTAAGCATTATTGCACTTCAAAACTGACCCAAAATACATTATAACCCCTCAAAATGCCCCCAAACACAACTCAAACACACCCAAATACTGACATACCACACTCAAGATACGTAAAATTATACCTAAATACATATAACACACACAAAGCGTGCCCATAACACACTTATAACACCCAAGACACCCTGCAACACTGCCAAATACACTTAAAATACCCAAAATATACACCTTAAAATAATAATTATAAAGAATGATAAGATTACAAGGGAAACTTACCTAAATGTTGCGGTTTGAATTCCCATCCTCTTCTGCTTCCTTTTCCCGTTCTTTCTTCCTCCTTCTCCTTTGTTTCTCTTTTTCTTCCTTCTATTGCTTCCATTTACACGTCTGATCTTAGAATAACATCACAACACTTAGAGAAAAAAAGATATTAAACAAAATATTGAGGAAGTGACTTAGTTGTTGCTCCTCTTTCTCCTCCTTTTCTCCTTCTTTACTCTTTATCCTCCTTATTTCTCCTCTCTTCTTCCTTCTACTACTATCATCTATACATCAGAGCCAAGAAGCATACCAAAAAACGTAGAAATCACTAGATATTATGCAAAATACTGACGAACTGGGCGGTTGGGAAGGAGGGACACCAGCCCGGGGCTATGAGGAGTCACCACCTGGGCTATGACGTCATCAGAATGCGCGGGAACAGTGGTGACTCGTATAAATTACGTAAATAATTTAAAAAATGACCAATAGAAAAAACGAAGCCACGGCTGAATGCTTGACATTTTATGACTGTAAAGAAACTTTAACCAATATCCACATCATCATAACATCTCCTTCCTAACTAGTTTTAAGTAATTGTGTAAATTAACTATGTTATAGATTATAAAAACATATTCACTTATAAAACGCCTATAACATCTATCCATTTCGACTTAATATTTCTTTAAAAAAATATTAGACAATATGAACTCTCTTCTTTGGCATTCAGTGGTAAGCTAGAACCAGAAGTGAACGAATGAAACTTAATTTTATAAAATAAAAACATTAAAATAGAAACTCATTAAAAACTATTGTAAAGTCCAGCCAGTTTCACTTGACGAGTATTTTAACACACTTTACAACGTCTGAGCTTTCTTTTGAGGCATTCTACAACGAATTATATCGTGAACCAAAAACGTAAATAGATAAAATAGAAAATATAAAACTTACGCTTAACCGGACTAAGCACCATTTCAGAGTTCACATATTTGACTCAATGGGTTGATTTCACCCTTAAAAGAGCTTAGGTGATTCTTTGGTACCATAAAGGTCTAGTTAGAACTTGAAATAAAAACCCAGGATGGGAAATGAAAGTTTTTGACCGTTGAAAAGACACTTATATACGCCATAAAACACCACTAAACGCCACATATTTAACGAACACAGTCGCTGAACACACTTCAAACACAACATAGTATTTATAAAAACCATAAAAACATACCATAGAAGCGTAATATTATCGTTAGGAAATATATGAAAAAAGTATTGGAACCCATGGGATGTTTGGGGAGGGGTTTGGGGGGTTGGCAACATCCGGGGACTGGAAGGCGGGAACAACCGCGGCGCTGGCTCCATATGTTGCCTTTATTATCTCATCACAACAAAATAAAGATATATCGGGAATAATTGACCGCGGGATTTGAAATACTAGACTAGTGGCTGCATTGTGACACATGTTTGGCTTACAGTAAGTGAAGGAAGCAGATAAAATCTGGTAATATTGACAATTTGGCTATTTACTACTCATTTTATCAATCTCCTTTTTCAACATCTGGGTATAATTCTAACTGTTTTCACTCTCACATGTAAAACAAACCTAAAAATAAATGAATAACCTTAAACATACTTTACAGAAATGAACGGAGGGCACTGTGGATGGTTGTAGTGAAGGTGGTAATGCATTGGCGGATTGTACTGCTGGTTCACTCACTGCTTGGTGGTGCTAAACAGTAAACATTGCAGGGAATATCCACTGTGTGTGTGTGTGTGTGTGTGTGTGTGTGTGTGTGTGGGGGGCAAGACAGGACACACCACCATCACCACCGCCACCACCTACACAACTGGCGCTCGCGGTTGACCCGGGGCCGGATCCAAGAAGCAGGTAGCCATAGGTGTGTCAGTGATGACCGTCCTTAGTATAAATGTCTATGATAACTTATTAAATATATTATTAATTTACTACACTTGCACAAACTTCACATATCGATTTATTAGTTATTGTGACATCTTTCCTTTCGTTATCGTGTTCATCTATGGTTATTTGTCAAAGTAATAAATGTTAAACAGCTTCTATTTTTACAGGGAGTGTTTTCATATCACGCGGGAAAAGAAAAGAAAAAGAGCGAGAGCTTTGAAAGGCAGACTATGATATTTCTTTCATTTTGTATTTTTATCGCCTTTATTCTTGATATATGATTATATATACCAAGGTGAATTGATAATAAGTAAAGGAATATATACATCTTGTCATGCATATCTATATAAGTTATTATCTATCTACGAATTTATTTACATATCCATCTTTCTTTTTACATATCTATCTGTCTATTTACCTATCTATCAACATATAAATAAATATGTTTGTCTGTCTGTCTTCACACAGACATGCAAATACTAACAAACTGGCATGAATGGATGGTGGCAAGAGTGTGTTGGGTGTTGTGGGGTGAGGGGTTGCATTAATATCATTGGCTTTCTCTGGTATACTCCTGAGCTCCCTGCCTGCTTCTGTATTTCCTTTATACTTTTATTGAAGAAAGCCAGCCAGTCCATGTACATTAGGAAATATATTGGGACATATTTTTACCTTGAGTTTTTTGGGTGTGATTAGATCATTTTATTGACATTAGAAAGGCCGCCGTGGGTGTATGGAGATCAGAAGATTGATGGCCACAGTCTTCACTATATCTGAAGCTGCGTAAAATCACCAAATAGTAACTAGAATGAATATAAAAATGCGAGTTTGGGCGTGATTAGACCATTTTATTGACATTAGGAAAGGTGAGCAGAAGATTAATGGCCAGTCTTCACTACCTCTCTCTCTCTCTCTCTCTCTCTCGTAACTGTGAGTTGGCAACTGTGCCGGGCGGCAAGTCAAGCTGTCAACATCAACAGTGAGTCAGACAAGTCACGGGACACTCAGAGGACGGCAACAGGATGGCAGGGAGGATGTTGCTAGGTGCTTTCTGGTGCCTGATGCTGGTGCTGGTGCTGGTGCCCTGCTATGCCTACAAGTACAAGACCTACTTCATGACACAGAGGGTAAGGCCACGGCCATCATTCAGCACTGAGGGGGCGGCGGTGACAGGGTCCTGAGGGGGGCAGGTCAGGTGGCATGGCAGGTGGGCAGCGGCACCACCATCAAGGATCACGTGATATGCTTAGTCTTTCATTCCCTATGTGTATGTTGCTACAAAGTGCCTTCTTTCTTATTTATTGTGGTAAAGTTTGCCGAAGTCGTTGCACCCTCCTTTGGGAAAAGCCTATCCTGGGGTGGCGCATTGTGGTGTTTCAGGGGTGTAGGGCTACTGTGGGCATGCTAGGGAGTCCAAGAAGGTGCAGCCTCCCCACCAGGGCAGCTTACTAATATCTATAAGCCACAGACAAGGACACTGCCTCTTGGATCCCATTAAATAAATGATAGTTAGCCTATATTAAGTGGGATTACCTGTAAATGTTCCTGGAAAGATTTGCACCATTGAGGAGATGGCTTGCCTTTTCAGCCTTGTTTTTTGGTCTGGTATGCTTAAGTGTAGTCTTAGAAACCATTACTAATTTATGTATGAATTAATATTATTTTGGTTAATTTTATCCTGATACTCCATTAGAACTTTATTATTGATGTTGCTACACACTGTAAGGTTTTGCATGTTTTTGTTTTCACATTGACACTCACCACTGTTGCAGGTGGACCATTTCAGCTTTGCCAATGACGACACCTTCCTGCAGCGCTTCTTGATCAATGACGAACACTGGGACAAGAATGGCGGGCCTATTTTCTTTTATGCTGGGAATGAAGGGGACATCACTCTATTTGCTGAGAACACGGTGAGCGGTGCATAGGGAAAGTAATGGTTATATCTTGTAATTGATTCCTGCTGCGTTCCTTATCTTAAGTGCATTTTTTCTAATCTTAGGATTATTGTTTTTTTTTTTATTATCCAATAAAGTAAAGCTTATGGCACAAGATATCTTTTTAGTAGAATGAGCAAACCACCAAGATGTTAAGCCACTTATATGAAAAAAAAAGGTCAATATAATATATTCTATTAAAAATGCTCAATACATTGCAATGTCACTTGATACAATGAGCTCTGGTGAAGGTAAATGTGCTTCAACTTGGAAGTTTTTTCTGGAAAGCATTAAAAAATTATTTGTTTCACCTAGAAAATGTATATTCAAATATAGGATCACAAGATAGAGGAAATTTGTCTGTATATTTGATGCAGTCGATCATCTTTTATGTTTCATAGAGTACTTAAAGATTCTCTCTCTCTCTCTCTCTCTCTCTCTCTCTCTCTCTCTCTCTCTCTCTCTCTCTCTCTCTCTCTCTCTCTCTCTCTCTCTCTCTCTCTCTCTCTCTCTCTCTCTCTCTCTCTCTCTCTCTCTCTCTCTCTCTCTGTTATGGATTCTTTTGTGTCTTCTTGCTCATGTTTACCAAAGTTTTGTCTGCAGTTGTCTTCTGTTGTTCTTATTGCATTTTTCTTTTCAGGGTTTCATGTGGGACATTGCACCAGAATTCAAAGCAATGATTGTGTTTGGTGAACACAGGTATTATGGAATCTCAGAGCCTTATGGAAACAGATCACTCACTGTAAGTTTCTGTTGATGGAATCTCCTCAGTTTCAATAGGTGATCATTAGCACTAGAAATTTTTCAGGATGACCATTATAATCCCTCATACTACTGTCCTATTTCTTTAATTTCCTGTCTGTTTAAAATTTTTCATCTATCCTCAACAGGGAGATTGTTTAAACATCTATCACTTCACAATCTTCTATCTGATCACCAGTATGGTTTCTGTCAAGGCAACTCGGCTTTATTGAGTCTTGGTCATCCTCTTTTAGGGATTTTTGGGAAACATGCAATGGACTTGTTACTCATATCTTGAGGATGATTTTTCTTTCCCCAATCTATAATCAAAAGATGTTTAGGCCACAGCATTGTTTTGACTTGTAGCACATTTTAGGTACCAAAGTACTCGGGCTACCTGACCTCAGAGCAGGCACTGGAGGACTATGTGGCCTTGCTCTCCTATCTGAGGTTTGTCATTGAAGGAGCCCAGACCAGTCCTGTGATTGTGTTTGGAGGCTCCTATGGAGGGATGCTGGCTGCTTGGTTCCGGATCAAGTATCCTCACATTGTGCAGGGGTGAGTCTGTGGTAGTACTCTGTAATGTTCTAGGTTGATTCCTTTTAGCTCTTTATAATGTCATTACTCAAATCACTACATTTTGAAAGCTTTAATCTTTATTAACGCACATTTTGATTTGTATTTATCTTTTGTTAAACTGAATTCATACAAAAAACAATGTGTAAGCAAGTCACTTGTACCTCCTATGTTAGTAGTTAAGACAAGGCTAAATACACACATATGTTCCACAAGAGTAAGAGGAATGTTCTCAAAGTTTTCCTTGTGTTCTCCAGGGCCATTGCAGCATCAGCTCCTGTGCGGCAGTTCACGGACTTTACTCCTTGTGATAAATTTGGACAAAAGGTGACAGAAGATTTTGCCAACGCATCAGCTTCTTGTGCTGAAGTGATTCGAAAATCATGGGGAGCAATCAATTCCATTACTGCCAATGGTAAGGTGTTGGTAATGTCCATAACAGTCATTGGTACTCTTATATGTGGCTGCTTTTTTTATTATATTGATATCAGTGGAAATTTTCAAATCACTGAGTTATAAGTTCAGGATTTGAACAGTACATGATGATTAGTGAGTTGAACATCAGTGACCAGTTCAGAGTGAGTCATGAACTGTTTTCACAGATGAAGGATTGGCTTGGCTCTCTAAGACATGGAAGCTGTGCAAGCCACTTAAAAGCACAGCTGATGTGGACACCCTGAAGGCTTACCTCATGGATGTGTGGACCAACCTGGCCATGGTGGACTATCCTTACCCAGCAAACTTCCTTGCTCCTTTGCCTGCGTATCCAGTGAAGGTATTTTTTTTACTATGGTTTTCACTTTTCCTCATTGTTAAAGACTACACAGAAGTAAGATAAAAATATTCTTGTAGACATCTGAAAATTTTGTGAATGTTTACTTGGATGCAAGTGAATGAAAAGTATCTCAGTAATTACAAATGTAACCCATTATTTCAGCACTGTACATGATATGGTTTATTCAGTGTCTAGTATTGTCTTGGTCAAAAGTCACTTTGCCTCCAGAGTTAAGTTGTCTAATATTATGAGTTTATCAACAGTTCAGAAGACCTGAGAGTGAGAAAAAATACAAAACTCATTGGAATTGAGTGTAACTGGTTAATTGACCTGTAACATGTGATCAGGTGGTGTGTAGTCACCTGACAGACTCAAGCCATGATGGTAAGGCCCTGCTGGAGGAACTGTTTGCCGGCCTCACTGTTTATTTCAACTACACTGGAGAAAGCAAGTGTCTTGACGCTGGTCAGCAGGCTGATGTGCGTCTTGATGACCAAGGCTGGGACTTCCAGGTGAATTGTTAATAAGTCACTGTCATCAAATTGCCAAGGACAGTATTTTGGGAATTCATTAGTATTCTACAAAAAAAATGAATTGATGTTTTTAAGAGTAGTATGGAAGATTATATAAAATTACTGAAAGTGAGACTATTACTGGTTCATTGATGTATTCAAAATGTACTCATTCTCTCCCTCTCTCCATGTCCATCACCTTTATGCTAATAAGAGTTCTAACTTATATACTTTTGATTGCTTGTGAATATTTCTGGCCTGAGAAGTTATGTGTATTTTTTAGGAAGAAGACTACCAATGACTGCCAACATCACTATACCTTGCCATCATTATGTTAACATTTGCAAAATATTTTATATGAAATAGCTAATACTCATTTAGAATTACCTCAACACCATCACAAGGAACACTTTTCATTGTTTTTGCAGTACACTTCTCTTTTCATTTTATTATTCTGTCAATCCAAACCTTAGCATAAAAAAGCATGGTGTCTTCCTTCCCTTGTTAATGTGATGTGTTGTGTATATTAGGCACTATACATTCCTTCATCATCACTGTATCCTGACACCATCCTTCCTTCTCCTGCTGCTGTGTGGTGGTGTGGTGATGACAGTCCTGCACAGAGATGGTGATGCCATTCTGTTATGATGGTGTAAAGGACTTCTTTGAGCCTGCTCCTTGGGACTTCCAGGCTTACACTGCCAATTGCCAAAAGACGTGGGGTGTGACGCCTCGCACCTACATGGTCCCGCTCATGTATGGCGGCTGGTCCTTCAAGGCAGCCAGCAACATTGTGTTCAGGTGCCCTACTAGTGTTTGTCCCTTGGGATCTGTGCTTTTAAACTTAGGAGATGATTATTTCTTAATCTTTTCTATTTATTCATATTTATTTACTTTTATTTAAAGGAAAGTATATGAGTGGTATATATATATATATATATATATATATATATATATATATATATATATATATATATATATATATATATATATAAATTTTTTTTTTTTTATCATTGGTTTGTGCAGTTAGCAGCTCAGAATTATGTGAATGCTATATATTTTCTGTTACTTTTCTTTATTCATTTTATTTACTTAACATCTTTTTTTTGAGTAAATTAATATCATGTCACCTTCATTATGATTTTATTCAACGTTTTTGCTCAAGTGTTTGTAGTCATGGATGATTTCTTCTCTGATAATCATCCTTCTTATATGAATAAAATAGTGTGCCTAATAATACCATAACATCCAGAATAGAGTTGTCTTGTGGGTTAATCTTTCTCTTAACCTGATACATTTGATCCCGCCAGCAATGGGCTGTTGGATCCATGGTCAACTGGCGGCGTGCTGTGGAATGTGAGTGAGAGTGTTGTGTCGGTCATCATCCCGGAAGGTGCTCACCACCTGGACCTTCGCAGTGCCAACCCTGCCGACCCACTCTCAGTAGTGGAGGCGCGCCGCCTGGAGAAGGCACACATCACCAAGTGGATTCAGGAGTTCAAGCAATTACAAGGTGCTGCTTAGGTTGTGTTCCGTATGTACCTCACCATTACATCATGCTGGTGAATCCTCTACACTGAACCATCAATATCCACAGATTTTGTAGAAGTAAATTACTAAATTTTTGTGCCCAAACTCAGTATTTTGAGAACATATGATAAATAGGAAATATAATAACTTTTAAGTGGCATGCATTTCTTTGTCCAGGTTTTGTAAATTAAGTACTGTCTTCCTTTTTGCAAGTACTGTATAATGAAAGTTGAATGACTTCATTCAGATCATTTTGATAATTCAAACCAGTCTTCCTGTGGCATTCAGCTAAAGAGGATTCCCTGGTGTGTTGGTGTACAGGAGATGGTGAGGTGTTGATCTGCCATGTGATGTAATACTACTAGTACAAAGCTCTGCACTGAGAGAGTTTGATGAAGTGTTCAGTTTAGTACCTTGTAATACTGCATCATGTTTCTGACCAGTTACCTGTTTTATGTTATCAGGTTAGGTGTTCTTCATGTGCTACTTTGTTCAATATATCATGCAGCCTTGGCTTTACTGTTTTGAGTGCTATGATGTGAACCATGACATCATCTAGGAAGAATACATTTATATACTCATTGTTTCCTGTCAGTAGAGGTGCAGGAGTAAGTGAATCATGGTGGATTGATGTGATAATGCATCCATCTACTTACTGAAGTGGTGTGTGCAAGATTTCACAGGTTGTGTCATTAATGGTTATCATGAACAGCAGGTATTGTGGCTGTGCATATTATAGATGATATAAAAGTGTATGTGTTGCATTTTCCAGAGTGAGATAGCTTAGCAGAAGGTTAGATGCCCACTTAGCTGTGGATGAGGCTGTCAGGGTAGCCCTGCAGGTACTTACTTGCCTCAGAAGGAACTCAGGTATGTCCAGTAGTTTGACAAGTAGTGATGGGTGAGCTGAGAGTAGATTGTGGGAGTAGTGGTAAGTACATTGTCTCTGCAGCCAGTGTAATGCCATGATCATCTTCAATTTGTGCTTTTATTCATTATTTTCTTTTTCTCTTAACTTGTATGCAGTGTAACATAGCAGTTTTTGTAGATCTCATTTTCTTGGTCTGAGGAATAATAGATAATGTGAGAGAACACTAGTATCTTTAAGAGAATACTATAGAGTGAAAAATAAGAAAACAAACACAATAATTGAGAGCTTTAGGCAGTGTGAGGTTGAAGGAAGATTGCTGAAGTTATAGTGACAGTACTTAACACAGCTATAGAGAGAGAAATGAGGCACTAGATATCTATACCTTCTAGAAAACCTATCTCATCACTTATAGAAGTTGCTCAACCTTATAATAATGTATGATATGAAAAGTTAGTTGTTAGTTATAAAATGTGCAGTTTTCATATAGACAAACATGATGAAGCATGAATGAGATGGTGCTATAGAGATGACATGTGCATATACATGTCTATCCTATCAGGAGATATAGTTATGTATGGAAAGGTTGTGTTGAGTATTGGAATGAAGTCTTTAAGGGAAGTCAGTCTGCTTGCCAGAACTTCCAATACTGGAATACTCTTGAAAATTGTATGCTGCATTTTATAAATTCCATTCAATAGTCTCATTTTATGCAATAAATTTTTATTTCCTTACATTTACTTTGAAATCAACAAACGTATGTGATACCACTAGAAATATAGTATAAGAGATGGAACTTTGCCTTCAGATGTGTCAGACTGAATACTGATGTAATACTATACACACACACACACACACACACACACACACACACACAGTTTGACCAATGACAGTGTGGACTACATTCTTCAGTGAAAATGGGACAGAATTTGTGGAATGGAGAGGAGCGACATAAAATTCTGAGCGAGATTCATTTGAGATAAAAGGAAATGTGGGTCGTGCAGTACGTAGGAAGATGTATAGAGCTAGTTGGGCAGAGTGGATGGAGAAGAAAATAGTATACAAAAGTCACCCTCAAAATAGTGACGTTTTCTGTAACCAATGACCTTCACAGATAAAACTCAACCTTTCCACCACCACTTTATCATAGACATATGTTAATCCTAAGTGACTAAGAAAGACTCATATTACACCAGAAAGACACTTGTTGGATGAAAGAAGTATTGGTAAAAGCAGATGGTAGCTACTGTACAACACAAACATCAGATTCTTCCCCTTCCCCTTAAAACACACCCACTTCTTCCCTTTCCCCTAAAAACACACCCACTTCTTCCCCTTCCCCTTAAAACACACTCACTTCTTTCCCTTCAGACTCACACCTTCACTAACAACCCACACCACACTCCCACACTCCTCTCTTAAATCCACACTCTTTCACCTTTTAATCCATACTCTTCTCTTTTAAAGCCATCTTATCCTTCCTTTAAATACCCTTCGTCCTTTAAAACCCTATTCCTTTCCCTTTAAATTCCCTTCCTCCCTTTAAACTCCCTTCTTTTCCCTTTAATCCCCTTCCTCCTTTAAAACTCTCTTCCTTTTCCTTTAAATCCCCTTCCTTATTTACAAATCCCCTTTCCTTCCCCCTTGAACACCCCATTTACAAACCCCATCCTTTTAAACACCCTCTCTTTAAAATCCTCTTTCCTTCCCATGTATATCCCACTTCCTTCTCTAGACAACCTTTCCTCCTTTCACTTCCCCTTTAAGCACCCTTTCCCCTTCCCTTCCCTTCCCTTCCCTTCCCTTCCCTTCCCTTCTCTTCTCTTCCTTTCCTTCTCTTCTCTTCTCTTCTCTTCTCTTCTCGCCCTTCCCTTCGTTTCCCTTCCCTTCCCTTCCCTTCCCTTCCCTTCCTCTGGCCACTGGAGGCTTAACAAGGGACGTGACAATAACAGGGAGGGCAGGGGGTTGCAGGTTGGATGGGGAGGGAAGGGGAAGGGGCCAAGGTGTTGGGCATTAATAATGGATGGGTGCAGCTTGACAGGGTGAGTGATGTTACGATGCTTGTTTGTGTGGTGGGGAATTAAGCAGGTACGATTAAGCATCTGAGGTGTGTAAGGATGTCATTTGTATTTTTTTTTTTTTTTTCGTTTGTTTTTGTGATTTTGGTGTTCTCATAGTTACTTTTCTTCTACTTAAACCTCACATTTCTTTTCCTTTCCTTTTTTTTTTTTTTGTGAATTTAAAATGTACACTTTTTTTTTTTTATCCTTATACTGTTTTTTTTTTCGTTTTTTTTTTCCTTTGTCTTTTTGGAATTTTAAAGTGTACACTCTTTTCTATCCTTGCACCACAGATCTACCTTTTGTTTTTTTTTTACCTGTCTTTCCTTTTTTTTTTTTTTTTTTTTTGCTATTTTAAAATGTAGACACTCTTTTCTATCCGTATACTACACATCTACCTTTTGTTTTTTTTTACCTTTTTCTTTTCTGTTTTATACTATTTTAAAATGTACACACTTTCCTATCCTTATACCACACGTTTACCTTGTTTTGTTTTTATTTGTTTTGTTTTTGCTATCTTAAAATATACACTTTTTCCTGTCCTTATCTTATACCTCACATCTACCTTTTGTTTAGTTTTTTCTTTTATGTCCTTTGTTTTTGCTATCTTTAAATGCACACTCTTTTTCTATCCGTTTATCACACATCTACCTTTTATTTCTACCTTTTTATCGTCTATTTCTGAGAATCTGGAATGTGTACACTCTTCCGTGAACCATCCACATGTCTCCAGTTTTGCGTTCTTTCTTCGTGTTCTTTTTTTCGTTTTTCGTGACGTTATAATTTGCTCCTCTACCCACGAAAGGTATACTCTCTTTGACTCGTATTCTTAAACACTTCTGCGCTTCACCTCCACTTTTTCAAAAGACTTTATTTAAATTTACACGAGTTTTTTAAGGTGTTTTTACGGTTCTAGAGGCAGAGTGACAAGATTTCTACATCGTTAACCGGAGAAACACTCTTGAAAACCTCGTTAATCATCTCTGTGGGCTTGGAAAACAGTTGTGGGGAGACAACAAAGCGTTTCTGAATACGGATTAACCCATTCAGTACCATGACGCGTTTCCATATTCATTCTACTTAGTATTTGGTGATTTTATGCAGCTTCGGATACTCATGTGGGGGGATTGAAATATTGAAGACTGTGGCCATTAATCTTCTGACCTCCATAGACCCTTCCTGATATCAATAAAATGGTCTAATCGTACGCAAATCTCAAGGTAAAAATGTGTCCCAGTACTTAACTTTGGGACACGAATAAGGACTGAAGTGTTAGTGGTGGGAATGAAAATAAGGAAGAGCTCGGTGTTATAAGTAAGAGGTCAGTCGGGAATTGCCTCCAGCGCTCTCATCAATCACTATTCACCGCGTGTTTACTCTCTCGTCTCCCTGCGTCGCGTCAGCCTGCCTCGTGACTCTACATTGATCCGTATTCTGAAACGCTTTGCTCTCTCACCACGACTGTTTTCCAAGGCCGCAGAGATGTTTAGCGAGGTTTTCAAGAGTGTTTCTTCTCTTAATAATAATCTTGTCACTCTGCCTCTAGAACCGTAAAAAAAAAACATGCTTTAAAACGTTCTTCTCTATCACCATGACTATTTTTCAAAGCCGCAGAAATGATTAGCGGGGTTTTCAAGAGTGTTTCTCCTGTTAATAATGCAGAAATCTAGTCACTCTGTCTGTAAAACTGTAAAAACACCTTACAAACTCGTGTCAATTTAAGGAAAGCCTTTTGAAAGAGTGGAGGCGAAGCGCAGTAGTGTCTGAGAATACAAGCCAGTGATCAAAAGCAAGGATTTGTTTGGAGGCGAATTTGACGAGTTTGTTGTGAGTGTATCGGCGGGAGTTCAGTGGAATGTTGTGATTAGCGTGATGTTGTGTGATTTACGTTCAAGTTGTGTTTGATTCCGTGTGTGTGTGTGTGTGTGTGTGTGTGTGTGTGTGTGTGTGTGTGTGGTAGAGCCTGGTCTCCTCCTACCAATAGTCACACGTGCTCTGATGTGCATGGAGACGATTAAAGCAAAGATACGGGGGATGAGAGAGAGAGAGAGAGAGAGAGAGAGAGAGAGAGAGAGGATTAAAGCAAAGATACGGGGGATGAGAGAGAGAGAGAGAGAGAGAGAGAGAGAGAGAGAGAGTTGATTGATTGATTTGAATGCACCAAAACAACGGGGAGAGAGAGAGAGAGAGAGAGAGAGAGAGAGAGAGAGAGAGAGAGAGAGAGAGAGAAACTGATTAGAAAGGTTTCCAAATAGGAATAACACAACAAAGAAATTAATAGAAAAGGGAAGAGGGAAAAGCGAGAGAGAAAAGACCATTCACACAGATGGAGGAATACGAAAGAAAAATAAAATAATAGTAATAACAAAAATAAAGATAAACAACAACAACAACAACAACAACGAGACAAAAACGCACACAATCACTAATGGAAGATTGCGTGTGTTGTAAATTCTTCTAAACCTTGATTTACGTAAAAATACAACGCAATATTTCACACACACACACACACACACACACACACACACACACACACACACACACACACAGAGAGAGAGAGAGAGAGAGAGAGAGAGAGAGAGAGAGAGAGAGTGGAGGTGAAACAGAAGTAAGAGGAAGGCTAAGGATTTACGGAGAGAAATGAGGGAGGGTGGAGGAGAACGGAGGAGGGAAAGGGGAAGCGGTTCAGGAAAGTAAAGTAAGAGATTGGAAGAGGAAGACGAGGAGGAGGAGGAGTAGGAGGAGGAAGAAGAAAAGGATATATATTTTTCTAGATTTACTTAAGTCTTAGGTAATCCGATAGAAGTTAGCTTTACAAATACATTAGATAGCCACACGTCTAGTAAACATAATAGGAAGAAGATGAAAGAAGGAAGGAAGGAAGGAAGGAAGTTAATAGAAGAATACAAATTAAGCAGAAAACTATTTGAAGTCTCGCTAATCATTCTTTTCACTAATTGACAAAAAACGCATCAACAGAACAGACCCTATATTGTGTCACGTATAAAAAGTATCGTTATTGTTACCATGGCACTGTGGTCTTATAGGAAAAAAGCCATTGTCTCAGATTTAAGATTATTATGGTGTTATTATTATTAGCAGCAGCAGCAGTAGTAGTAGTAGTAGTAGTAGTAGTAGTAGTAGTAGTAGTAGTAGTAGTGGTGGTGGTGGTAGTAGTAGTAGTAGTAGTAGTAGTAGTAGTAGTGGTAGTAGTAGTAATAGCAGTAGTAGTAGTGACAGTACTAATAACAGCAGTAGTAGTAGTAGCAGTAGTAACAGCAGCAGTAGCAGTAATAGTAGTAGTAGTAGCAATAGTAGTAGCAGCTGTAGTCGTAGCGGTAGGCGGGGGTTCAGTGGCCTGGAGCCCCTGATACCTTCGTGTTGCGCTTCTCGGAACGTATTAGTTTTTTTTAAGACGAGCACGTGCGGAAGTTGGTAGTGGCAGAAGTATTGAGAGTAGTGGTGGTAATTATAGTAATAGTAGTAAGAAAGGGGTAATGGCAGTGGTGATGGGAGTAATAGTAGTAGTAGTAGTGATAGCAGTAGTAGTAGGAAAAATATACGTAGAAGTAAGAGGTACAATATAAGTAGTAGAAGTAGAGAGAGAGAGAGAGAGAGAGAGAGAGAGAGAGAGAGAGAGAGAGAGAGAAAAGCAACACCCGCAAACCGGAAGGAAAGACTGAATTCTGTCAGCATGCACGAGGCAGCCCCCTCTCCCCCTTCACACGCACACACACACACACACACACACACACACACACACACACACACACACACACACACACACACACACACACACACACACACACACACACACACACACACACACACACACACACACACACACACACACACACACACACACACCTTGATCTGTGGTTTTTGCCCCTCTGCCAAACACTAGAGTCCCTGGGGTTGCTTAGTACGTTGTTAGGGACACGGCAAGGCCCTAACACCTTCAATACTGAGACGCATGTGTACCTTGATGTTTGTGTGTGATGAAACAATTTGCATTAGGAAGGGTCTATGGAGGTCTGAAGATTAATGGCCAGAGTCTTTACAGTTCTAATCCCAACATATGTTTCTTAAGCTGTGTAAAATCGCCAAGTAGGAGAGAGAGAGAGAGAAGAAAAGAAAATAGGTTAGCTTAGGTTAGGTTAGTTTAGATTTGATAAGGTTTGTGTTGGGTTAGGTTAGGTTAGGTTAAAAGTTAGATAAGGTAAGGTAAGATTAGGTTAGGTTAGATTAAGTAAGGTTAGGATAGGTTAATTTAGGTAAGGTTAGGTTAGGTTAGATTAGTAACATCACAAAGGGCAGGAGGAAAAAAGAAGGGCAAGATTAGAACGCAGGACTGGGCAGGTGTTATGGAAAGGTAGTGATTGATGCGCCGCCAGACACTGATTGATTAGTTACTAGTTAATTACCACCTACACCCCCCCGGCGACCTATTGCGATGCTGATTGTGTGATTAATGACTTGGCTGTGTTGCTGTGGTGTGTGTGTGTGTGTGTGTGTGTGTGTGTGTGTGTGTGTGTGTGTGTGTGTGTGTGTGTGTGTGTGTTGGTCCATCTGGTGTTCCGTTTTCTTTTCTAACCCCTTCAATACTGTGACACATTTTTAGATTGAGATTTGTGTACGATTAGACTATTTTATTGGCATTAGATTAGTGGTTCTGTGGAGGTTACAAGATTAGTGGCCACAGTCTTCACTATTTTAATCCCCACATAAGTTTGTGAAGCTGTATGAAATCACCAAATAGTAAGCAGAGTGAATATGAAAAACGCGCCATGGTACTGAAGGGTTCAAGGGAATCCATGCTCTCTTAGGAACTTTTCTCGGACACAAGACTCAAGGATTTTTTGTTGTTTTTATTGATGTTTTTTTAATGATAATGATAAGGATAGCAATTTTCTCATATTCTTAATTTTTTTTCAGACCACCACCACCACCACCACCACCACCACCTACAACAACACCAATGCAGAACTTCACTCCCCATCCCTCCTCCCCTTCCTCCCTCTCTTCTTCCAGCCACACTCAGGTGAGAGATTGATCTTTTCATGTACTGGGGTGTGTGTGTCGTTGTGGGGGGGAGGATGCATACATATATACATACAGACAGACAGACACACAGCCAGACAAGCATACATGGGGTTGGTCTTATAATTATTTCTTTCAAAGGTTATTGTACGAGTTTTTATCTTTATTTACTCATTTCTGTAACTAGTTTTGATTTATTTTACCTCGTGATTGGCTATACGTGTCGTCATTCGCTTTTAACCCCTTCAGTACTGGGATGCATTTTTATGATGAGTTTGAGTATAATTAAACGATTTTTCTGACATTAACAAAGGTCTATGGAGGTCAGAAGATTAATGGCTACAGTCTTCACTATTTTAACCCCTTCAGTACTGGAACGCATTTTTACCACGACTTTCGGTATAATTAGACGATTTTGTTTACATTTAGAAGGGTCTATGGAGGTCAGAAGATTAATGGCCAGTCTTCACTATTTTAATCCCTGCATAAGTTTTTGAAGTTGACTAAATCACCAAATAGTAAGCAGAATGAATGTGAAACGTGTCATGGCACTGCAGGGGTTGATTTCACAAAACACGACATTTAAAGGCCACTGATGTTGTTCAAGTTTTGTTTCCTTTCGTTTTGCTTTGGCTTGGCTTGTTTTGTTTTGGTTTCTCTTCCTTTATTACAACATCATCGAGTGTCACTGAACATTGAGCATTGAACCACGTCAGTCTTTAACCCCTTCAGTACCATGACGCGTTTCCATAATCATTCTCTTTACTATTTGACGATTTTCTTCAGCATCGGAAACTCATGTGGGGTATTAAAATAGTGAAGACTGTGGCCATTAATCTTCTGACCTCCATAGACCCTTCCTAATGTAAATAAAATGGTCTAATCACACCCAAAACTCAAGGCGAAAAATGCGTCCCAGTACTGAAGGGCTTAATGGTGTGACTATCTAGTGTGTGTGTGTGTGTGTGTGTGTGTGTGTGTGTGTGTGTGTGTGTGTGTGTGTGTGTGTGTGTGTGTGTGTGTGTGTGTGTGTGTGTGTGTGTGTGTGTGTGTGTGTGTGTGTGTGTGTGTGAAATGTTTGTTCGTTTGTCTGTTCCTGTTTCTCGGTCTGTCTATCTGCCCATGTCTTGTTCTTTATCTCCTGTTTTTTTTTTTTTATCTTTCTTTGTTCATCCAGCTATCTCTCTTGGTCTCTGTTTCCGCCTGTCACTCGTATGTCTGTCCGTCTGTCTGTCTGTCTGTCTGTCTGTCTAAGTGTTTAGTGCAGTCGAATCTATTCTTCCTGTCAATCTGTAAGTCTTGCTTTGTCAGTGCAGTCTCTCTCTCTCTCTCTCTCTCTCTCTCTCTCTCTCTCTCTCTCTCTCTCTCTCTCTCTCTCTCTCTCTCTCTCTCTCTCTCTCTCTCTCTCTCTCTCTCTCTCTCTCTCTCTCTCTCTCTCTCTCTCTCTCTCTCTCTCTCTCTCTCTCTCTCTCTCTCTCTCTCTCTCTCTCTCGTCTTTAAATCTAAGGGAAACGCTTGCTTTTTTCCAATTTTTTCTTGTTTTTCTCATTTTTACGAGGTTGAAACACGCAATATATTTCTCACCTCTGGAAAAGAAGATAAAAAAGGTGAATGAATCTTGTTTTTATGCATATACAGGTTTGACCAATATTCTCTCTCTCTCTCTCTCTCTCTCTCTCTCTCTCTCTCTCTCTCTCTCTCTCTCTCTCTCTCTCTCTCTCTCTCTCTCTCTCTCTAAGTTTCTTCTTCCTTCCTTTTTTTTCTTTTATTTCTGTTTTTCTTTCTTGTTCCTCTATTTTTTTGCTTTTCATTTTCTCTCCTAGTTGTATTTTTCATCTACGTCTCTTGTTTTCCTTCCTCCTTCTTTCCTTCCTATTTTCCTTGCTCTCTCTCTCTCTCTCTCTCTCTCTCTCTCTCTCTCTCTCTCTCTCTCTCTCTCTCTCTCTCTCTCTCTCTCTCTCTCTCTCTCTCTCTCTCTCTCTCTCTCTCTCTCTCTCTCTCTCTCTCTCTCTCTCTCTCTCTCTCTCTCTTGTCGGTTTGTCATATTTTCCTCCTTTCATTGTATCGTTCTTTCCTTCCTTTCAGTCATCCATCGATCTTTGCTTTATTCCTTCCTTCCTTCCTTCCTTCCTTCCTTCCTTCCTTCCTTCCTTCCTTCCTTCCTTTCTTTTTTTCTTTTTTTCTTTTGTCTTCTTTCCTTCCTTCCTTCCTTCCTTCCTTCCTTCCTTCGTTCCTTCCTTCCTTCCTCTTTTTCTTTCCTCCTTCCTTCCTTCCATCGTTCAGGTAAAGGTTCCGCTCTAGAGGTGCAATTAGATAAGCTCTTTTCACTTTTTCCTTCACTCAGCAAGGGTTTAATGTGAGTCTGGACGCCACTGGAAATGGTTCAGGTGAGGAATGCCAAGGGATTATTAAACGGCTGAAGGAGAGAGTAAACTGGTGAATATTAACTGAGTGGTCCCCGGATATTACTGGAACATGAGCTGGAAACTGCCTGGAAATGACTGAATGTGTGGCCGGGGATGAAAAAAAAATGTGTCCCCAGGAAATGACTTAGTTCTGGACGTTCCCCTTTTGCCTGGAAGTAGGAAGTTTAGTTGATGATTTTGGATTGAAGTAGATGAAGAGTGACTGGATTGTGAACTTGAGTAGGTGTTAATGACGCAAAGAGTCTTAAAATTAGTGAATCTGCTATAAAAACGTGTCTGGAAAAGGTGAAATCTGACAAATATATAGCTGGAAGTTGATAATTGTGCAGTGAAATAGGTTAAAGAAAAAAAAGAATGATGATTGTGAACTTAAGTAGCTGTTAATGACTATAAAATCTTAGAAAGTAGTCAATATGCGTTTAAAATGTGTCTGGAAAAGGTGAAATCTGACAATTGTGTCGCTGAAAGTTGATAATTGTGGTTGAAATAGATGAAAAGTGACTTGATTGTGAACTTAAGTAGCTATTAATGTCGAAAAGAGTCTTAGAAATTAGTGAATATACGAAAAACCCAAGGAATGAAAAATTATGCCCTGGAAACGATAGTTCTGGATGTCCCCCTTTTACCTGGAAGTAGGAAGTTTAGGTGATGATTGTGGATTAAAATAGACGAAGAGTGATTGGATTGTAAACTTAAGTAGGTGGTAATGACGAAAAGTCTGAAAAATTAGTGAATATGCGATGAAAACGCGTCTGGAAAAGGTGAAATCTTACAAATGTATAGCTGGAAGTTGATAATTGTAAATTGAAACAGGTAAACAAATGATTGGATTGTGAACTTAAGTAGGTGTTAATGATGAAAAAAATCTTAGAGACTCGTGAATATGCGATCAGAAGTTGAAATCTGGCAAATTTATAGCTGGAAGTTGATTATTAAGGATTGAAATAAGTGATAGAAAAAATGAAAATAATGAATTCAAGTAACTATTAATAACGAAAAATCTTAGAAACTAGTGAATATGCGATACAAACGTGTCAGGAAAAGGTGAAATCTGACAATTGTACAGCTGAAAGTTGATGAATTATAGGGCGAAATGGCTGGAAATTACTGGATATGGTCGGAAATGCTAAGGAAATGACTGGGTATTGACTGAAATTGCCTGGAAATGACTGAATGCACGATGAAGTGTGTCTGGAAGCAATCAAATTTTAGCTGTCCTATTATTATTATTATTATTATTATTATTATTATTATTATTATTATTGTTGTTGTTGTTGTTGTTGTTGTTGTTGTTGTTGTTGTTGTTGTTGTTGTTGTTGTTGTTGTTGTTGTTGTTGTTGTTGTTGTTGTTATTATTATTATTATTATTATTATTACTACTACTACTACTACTACTACTACTACTACTACTACTACTACTACTACTACTACTACTACTACTACTACTACTACTGCTGCTGCTGCTGCTGCTGCTGCTGCTGCTGCTATTATTATTATTATTATTATTATTATTATTATTATTATTATTATTATTATTATTGTTGTTGTTGTTGTTGTTGTTGTTGTTGTTGTTGTTGTTGTTGTTGTTACTACTACTACTACTACTACTACTGCTACTGCTGCTGCTGCTGCTGCTGCTGCTCTATTATTATTATTATTATTATTATTATTATTATTATTATTATTATTATTATTATTATTATTATTATTATTGTTGTTGTTATTATTATTATTATTATTATTATTATTATTATTATTATTATTATTATTATTATTACTACTTACTACTACTACTACTACTACTACTACTACTACTACTACTACTACTACTACTACTACTACTACTACTACTACTACTACTGCTGCTGCTGCTGCTGCTGCTGCTGCTGCTGCTGCTGCTAAATATGGAACAAATTATCTGGAAATGCTGGAAATGACCTGAGTTTCCTTGTATATATTGCTGGAAATAGCTCAGAATTGTCTGGAAATGGCTGAATGTGGGATGATATGAGTCTGGAAAAAAGACAGCTAGAATTCTGACTGTTGTGCTGTTGAGGTGGATGAAGGTTGGCTGAAAAATGAGTGACTGTGAACTGAAATGGCCGCCGTGGTACAGTGGAACCACGCGTGCTTTGGGGTCCGAGGGATCTCGAAGCACGGGTTCGAATCCTGTCCACGGTCCGAGTGTAGGTTGGGCTTCCTCACTCGGGCTGCGGTTTCCTAGCAGTGGGCTTTGAGATAGGAGGTGCCCCAAAAAGTATCCCCTTTGACCCATAAATTCCCGTGAAAAAGCCCACATTATAAATAAAAAATAAATAAATAACTGCCTCTGAACTGGAATGGAGTTTGAAAGATTTTGACTTTTGAAGGAGTGTTTAGCAAGTTGAAGAACAGACTTGGCATGATTCCGGGCAGAAATATAAAGTACATGAGATTCAGGAGATGGAAGGCTCAAGTACCTTTTGTGGGCAACCTCTCTATACTTGAATGCTCCCTTCAGCAACACATCAAGTATCATTCCAACATTAAAAGGAATCATGAAAAACGCTTCAAATACCACGACTCATGCCACAGAGAGAGGTAAGAGGTGGGGAGGGACCATTCTGCATTGCTGTCCTTCACTTCCCTCCTGCAGGGCAGCCCTCTGCCTGGCCTGGGCCACCCTTCCCTCCTCCCACCCTTAGGGCAGCCTCTTGTCCTGGCCCGGGCCACCCCTCCCTCCTCCCTCCCACGGAGCAGCCTCTTGGCCAGGCCTGGGCCACCCCTCCCTCCTTCCACACTTGGGGCAGCCTCTTGGCCTGGCCTGAGCCACCCCTCCGTCCTCCCTCCCACGGAGCAGCCTTCTGGCCTGGCCTGGACCACCCCTCCGTCCTCCCTCCCTTGGGGCAGCCTCTGGCCAGACCTGGACCGCCCCTCCCTCCTCCCTCCCTTGGGGCAGCCCTCTGGCCTGGCCTGGCCACCCTCCTCCTCCCTCCCTTGGGGCAGCCCTCTGGCCTGGCCTGGGCCACCCTTCCCTCCTCCCTCCCTTGGGGCAGCCCTCTGGCCTGGCCTGGGCCACCCCTCCCTCCTCCCTCCCTTGGGGCAGCCCTCTGGCCTGGCCTGGGCCACCCCTCCCTCCTCCCTCCCTTGGGGCAGCCCTCTGGCCTGGCCTGGGCCACCCTTCCCTCCTCCCTCCCTTGGGGCAGCCCTCTGGCCTGGCCTGGGCCACCCCTCCCTCCTCCCTCCCTTGGGGCAGCCCTCTGGCCTGGCCTGGGCCACCCTTCCCTCCTCCCTCCCAGGGCAGCCCTCTGGCCTGGCCTGGGCCACCCCTCCCTCCTCCCTCCCTTGGGGCAGCCCTCTGGCCAGGCCTGGGCCACCCCTCCCTCCTCCCTCCCACGGGGCAGCCTCTTGGCCTGGCCTGGGCCACCCCTCCCTCCTCCCTCCCTTGGGGCAGCCTCTGGCCAGGCCTGGGCCACCCTCCTCCTCCCTCCCAGGGCAGCCTCTGGCCTGGCCTGGGCCACCCCTCCCTCCTCCCTCCCCAGGGGGCAGCCTTTTGGCCTGGCCCGGGAAGGCCCTCCCACCCGCCCTCCCTTTGGGCCTTCCAGGCCTGGCCTGGCTGCCCCTCCCCCTCCCAAGGCAGCACTCCCTCCCCCTCCCGGCTGCCTTCCTCCCCCCCCCCCCCACCTAACCTCCCCCCTCCCCCACAGGGCAGCCGTGTGCCATGTGGGGCGGGCTGCCCCGCTCAGTCAGGGAAGTACTCCTGCAGGGTGGAGTACGCCAGGGTGATCAGGGTCAGGGTGTGCCCAATGGAGAGCAGGCTGTCCAACAGATCAAGGGACAGCCTGCCTCCCCCGACCCTCCCCTGGCCAGTCCTCCTGACCTACAGGGTTCCCGCTGCGGCGGTGGGGAAGGGTTAGTCTCTCCCTTCCCCACTGTGCGGTGGACGAGCCCTGCTCCCTCGTCCACCGCGGGGCTTTTGGCGCTCCTGTCCTCCTTCCCCTCCTGCCCTTCTCCCGGGCTGGGGACCGAGACCCACAGGCCCAGGCCGTCCGGCTCCGGGCTGGCCCCACCTGGCCAGCCGCAGCGGAGCCGGCCTCCTGCCAGGCTGGCCCCACCTGGCCAGCCTCAGCGGGGCCGGCCTCCTGTCCCGGGCTGGCCACCACCTGGCCAGCCTCGGCGGGGCCGGCCTCCTGCCCAGGCTGGCCCAGCCTCGGCGGGGCACCTCCTGTCCCAGGCTGGCCCCCCAGCCTCGGCGGGGCAGGCCTCCTGTCCCGGGCTGGCCCCCACCAGGCCAGCCTCGGTGGAGCAGGCCTCCTGTCCCGGGCTGGCCCCACCAGGCCAGCCTCGGCGGGGCCGTCATCCTGCCCCGCCTTGGGGACAGGGCGGCCTGGGCCTTTACGGGGGGGTCTGGTCGGCTGCCCACTCTTTTGCCATTGCAAAAGAGTACTGGGCAGCCCTGCCCCCCGCGAACACCCTGCCCCCTGGCCAGGCAGAGGAACAAGACGGCGTGCTGCCTCGCCGTCGTGCGCCTCACGCCTGCCAGGAGGTCTCTCAGGGTCATCTCCTGGCAGAAGACTATCCTGTCTCCTGCCAGGCACTCGACCCTGATGGGTGTTTCCGGGTCTTTGGCGGCCAGTCTGCCCACCTTCAGACTGGCCGCCTGCTCCGACGCGAGGGGCTTTGCCCCCCCCTCGGTCCCCTTAGGGAAGGTGAAGGAGGCGATGGAGCGCCTCCCCTTGCCGCAGCAGCCCGGTGACCGGGGCCGGGACATCCTGATGGCGTCCACCCTACCCTCGCCCAGCAGGCTCAACCTCGCCTCCACACGCACTGTTCGGCTGCTCCTGTTCCCCATTCCTAAACTGTATGAAATAAAAAATGTACCTTGGTTCAGTTTGGGCTGAGTTTGGAAAAGCAGGATGGTGGTGAAAACACCGGCTGTGTGAGTGAGTGAGTGAGTGAGTGCGTGCGTGAGTGAGTGAGTGAGTGAGTGAGTGCGTCAGTGAATGAGTGAAGCAAGGAGTAACGTGAGTGACGTCAGTGAGGGAATGAAGAGGCTTAAGACGCACATATGGAGGTGATGGCGTTGGTCAACTTGTTCACTAATAAGACAGAATAAAGAGAGAGAAGACACGTAGAGGAGCAGAATCAAAGTTATGTGGAAGGACCTTAGGCTCAACTCTTCCAATGAAAACTACTACTACTACTACTACTACTACTACTACTACTACTACTACTACTACTACTACTACTACTACTACTACTACTACTACTACTACTACTACTACTACTACTACTACTACTACTACTACTACTACTACTACTACTACTACTACTACTACTACTACTACTACTACTACTACTACTACTACTACTACTACTACTTCTTCTTCT
>NC_059277.1:7077269-7082269 GCF_017591435.1 Portunus trituberculatus
CGGCCCTCTCGATTGTGAGTCGAGCGTGCTAACCACTACACTACGCGGTGTAAAAGACTGTGCTCACCAGGGCTCGAACCTGGGACCTTCTGTGTGTTAGACAGATGTGATAACCACTACACCATGAGCACCTGTCTGTAATAATAGTAATGCTTGTCTGTCCATTTGCCTGTCTTTCTACCTGTCTTTCTACCTCTGTCTCTCTCTCTCTCTGTCTGTCTGGCTGGTTGGCTAACCTAACCTAACCTTACCTTAACCTGGCTGGCTGGCTGGCTGGCTGGCTGGCTGGCTGGCTGGCTGGCTGGCTGGCTGGCTGGCTGGCTGGCTGACTGACTGACTGACTGACTGACTGGTTAGCTGGTTTGTTTGCTCTCTCTCTCTCTCTCTCTCTCTCTCTCTCTCTCTCTCTCTCTCTCTCTCTCTCTCTCTCTCTCTCTCTCTCTCTCTCTCTCTCTCTCTCTCTCTCTGGGAAAAAGAATAAAGCGGGATGAGATGAAGTGAAAATATCCTTAATTTCATGTGGATTATGTTTTGGGAGGGGATCCTAGGAGGCCAAAGTAGCCAGAGCAGGGGGCGGCGTCCCCCTAAACTATTTGCATAATTGAACTAGCTTTGAACACCCTCTCTAACCCCCTCCTCCCTCCCTCATCCCCCTCCCTCCTCCCTCCTCCTCCTCCTCCTCCTCCTCCTCCTCCTCCTCCTCCTCCTCCTCCTCCTCCTCCTCCTCCTCCTCCTCCTCCTCCTCCTCCTCCTCCTCCTCCGCCTCCGTAACCCCATGAGTGAAATGTTTGTTACTTATTTTTTTTACATTTTACTTTTTCCATTTTTCTACTTTGTTTCTTCAGGAGTTTCCCTCGTGAATCTTAAAGTCTTTCCTTCCGTGAGGCGCTGCAAGCTTTGGGGTGTGTTTGCTGTGTGTGTGTGTGTGTGTGTGTGTGTGTGTGTGTGTGTGTGTGTGTGAGAGAGAGAGAGAGAGAGAGAGAGAGAGAGAGAGAGAGAGAGAGAAGTGGTATCGTGATGTGGTCTGGTATTATCATTATTATTCTTGTTATTGTTACTGTGGTTGTGGTTGTTGCTGCTGCTGCTGCTGCTGCTGTTGCTGTTGCTGTTGCTGTTTCTATTGTTGTTCTCCTTTCTTGTTCATGCACCTCCTAAATGCATCTCAAAAACACGAGATAAAAGATTCCAGTGACTACTCTCCCATTTCTCTTTAAAGCTTTATCTTCTAACTGACAATTAAATGAAGCTCTCACTGAGTAGCTCCTGTTGTGAATTGTAACATGTGCACTAATCCATAACCTTCTCTTTCATTTCTTTTCCTGTCACTTCAATATATTCAAATGGATTCTCTTCCCCTTTATGCTGCAGCAGTCTACGGAGTGTGTGTGGCATATATAACTTAAGGAAACGGAATGGTCGTAATATTTCAGTAGCATTAAGTAGTAGTAGTAGTAGTAGTAGTAGTAGTAGTGTGTGTGTGTGTGTGTGTGTGTGTGTGTGTGTGTGTGTGTGTGTGTGTGTGTGTGTGTGTGTGTGTGTGTGTGTGTGTGTGTGTTGTTCCTCACTCTCTTTATGGTTCTTGTTCTACAGGAGAAAGAGAATGAGGAGGAGGAAGAGAAGGAAGAGTAGGAGAAGGAAGAGATAGAGGATAGTAGTAGCACTAGTTGAGATAGTTGTAAAAACAGGCACAGTAGTTAGATAGTAGTAGTAGTAGTGGTAGTAGTGGTAGTAGTAGTAGTAGTAGTTGTAGTACTAGTTGTGATAGTAGTAGTAGTAGTAGTAGTAGTAGTAGTAGAAATTGAGGTAATAGAGTAGTAGTAGAAGTAGTAGTAATAGTGGCAGTAGTAACAGTAGTAGTAGTAGTAGTAATAGTAGTAGTAGTAGAAATTTAGGTAGTAGTAGTAATAGTAGTAGTAGTAGTAGTAGTAGTAGTAGTAGTAGTAGTAGTAGTATCAGGAACACATACATTCCAGATACCAATAAATTATAAAAAAAAGTAGGAAAGAATGTACTAAAAGAATAGAAAAAAATAATAAAGGACGAAGAAAGAGATAAGACAAGACAAGACAAGAAATGACAAGGCAAGGCACGACACGACACGACACGACACGACACGACACGACAAGCCAAGCCAAGCCAAGCCAAGTCAAGCGAAGATAAGACAAGACAAGACAAGAAATTACAAGGCAAGGCAAGACACGACACGACACGACACGACACAACACCAAGCCAAGCCAAGCCAAGCCAAGAAAAGGCAAGACAAGACAAGACAAACCATCCCAACAAAACACTTTATTCTGATACTCAAAAGTGAATTTACCTTGAAACTTTAAACTTTATCACAAAACTTGACCTTACCAGAGAGAGAGAGAGAGAGAGAGAGGATAGTGAGCCCAGTCTAAATAGGCCTCTCTGATAAGGGTAAAATTTATAGGCAGCCATTCTGATAACACTTGACTATCTAGAGATCAGCTTTTCTTTGCCTGAATTATCTTGCCCCTTATTTTTCTCCTCATTCTTTTTTTTCACACATTTATTTCCCTCTCTCTTTTCTCACTTCTTATATTCTCTCTCTCTCTCTCTCTCTCTCTCTCTCTCTCTCTCTCTCTCTCTCTCTCTCTCTCTCTCTCTCTCTCTCTCTCTCTCTCTCTCTCTCTCTCTCTCTCTCTCTCTCTCTCTCTCTCTCTCTCTCTCTCTCTCTCTCTCTCTCTCTCTCTCTCTCTCTCTCTCTCTCTCTCTCTCTCTCTCTCTCTCTCTTCTCTTATTTTTTCTTTCTTTTCTTACTTTTTTTTCTTTCTCTTTTCTCTTCTTTCTTATTTCTTCTTTCTTTCTCTTACTTTTCCCTTTTATTTCCTCTCATTTCTCACTTCCCCTTATATTTCCCCTCTTTTTTCTCACTTATTTTTCGCCTCTCTCAATTTTCTTTCTTTTTTCTTTCCCTTTTTTTTTCGTTTTGTCTTTTCCTTTTCGTCAAGTCAGTTTGTTTCTTTTCTTCTTTTCATTTTCTTGATTTTTTTTTTTTACTATTTCCAGTTTTTCTCTTGTGTTTTCTTTCGTTATTTTATTTTTTCTTATTTTCTTTTCTTTGTTCTATTTATTTCTGTTATATGCCGATCTCTTCTTTATTCCCTTTACTCTCTTCCCAATCCCTTCATTTCTCTTTCTATTCTTCCTTCTTCTATATTCCACCTTTTATTGTTTTTTTTTTCAATCTCCCTTTTTACATCTCTCTCTCTCTCTCTCTCTCTCTCTCTCTCTCTCTCTCTCTCTCTCTCTCTCTCTCTCTCTCTCTCTCTCTCTCTCTCTCTCTCTCTCTCTCTCTCTCTCTCTCTCTCTCTCTCTCTCTCTCTCATCTCTCTCTCTCTCTTATCTCTTCTATTTGACATCTCTCTCTGACATCTCTTTTTTGACATCCTTATATTTTGCATCCTTATATTTGACATCCTTATATTTGACATCCTTATATTTGACATCCTTATATTTGACATCCTAACATTTTTTTTTTTTTTTTTTTTTACATTCTTATATTTTTTTTCCTTGCCTTTCTCTTTGTTTTCTTTCCTTTTTCATTGTCATTTTTGTTTCCTCCTCTTATTTATTTCTCTTGTTTCCTCCTTCCATTTTACTCATGTTTGTTTTCCCTTCTTCCAATATTTCATCTTTTTATTGTTTACTCTATCTTCTTTTACATTTTTTCCTCTCTCTCTCTCTCTCTCTCTCTCTCTCTCTCTCTCTCTCTCTCTCTCTCTCTCTCTCTCTCTCTCTCTCTCTCTCTCTCTCTCTCTCTCTCTCTCTCTCTCTCTCTCTCTCTCTCTCTCTCTCTCTCTCTCTCTCTCTCTCTCTCTCGTTTTCTTCACGTTTTTTTTTTGTTGTCATTTTTATTTCTTTCTATTTATGTTTCTTCGTTATTTGTCTCCTCTTTATTCCTTTATTTGCTTCTCCTTTCTTATCTCCTACTTATTTCTTGTCTATTCCATTCTTATTTGCTTTCTAATTCCTTTCTCCTCCTTTCTTCTCCTTTCTTCTCTTGTTCCTTTATTTTTTCTTATTCCATGGTTTATTCCTTTTTATTCCTTTTTCTCTTCTCTTTTTTTTTCTTGTATTTTCCTTTTCTTCTCTTTTTTTTGTTGTTTTCTTGTTTTTGTGAGTGGAGGGGATGTATTGTTGAGTTTGTTTGTTTGTTTGTTTATATTTTCTGCTTGTTTTTCATTGTCCATCATTCGTGATTTGGCAATTAGTCTCTGTTATATTTGTTGTGATTAAGATTTATGGTTGTGTTTGTTTGTTTATCATTTTTTTATTCATTTATTGTCATTTTTTTCAATTGTTTTATTATTATTATTATTATTATTATTATTATTATTATTATTATTATTATTATTATTATTATTATTGTTTCTGTGTGTTTGTATTTCCTGTAAAGTTTCGTTCATTTTTTTCATTCATTTATTGTCATTTCTTTTCAATTGTTTTATTTTTTTATTATTATTATTATTATTATATTATTATTATTGTTGTTGTTATTATTATTATTGTTTCTGTATGTTTGTATTTCCTGTAAAGTTAAGATTTTTTTTCTCTCGTTTAGTTACGTTTCTTTCATTATTATTGTGACAAGCAAAGTAATATGAGGATTAATAAAGCCAGTCACTTTATATATGTACTTTTGTTGTCGTTTGTATTTCCTGTAAAGTGAAGAGATTTTAAGATTTTTTGTTTTTTTTCATTTAGTTACGTGTCTTTCATTTGTATTGTGGCAAGCAAAGCAGGAAAAGGATTACAAACACCGATCACGTTATATATACTTTTGAACTATTTGTCACTGCTTTTGTTGATTGTATTTCTGTAAAGTGAAAAGATTTTGAGTTGTTTTATACAGTTACATTTATTTCCTCTTTTATTATGATGGCTAAAACAACAAAAGGCTGAAAAAAAGGCAGATTACTTTATATTTTGCCTTTTAATCATTCATAGGTGCAATTGTTTTTTGTCATTTTTTA
>NC_059277.1:7089769-7092269 GCF_017591435.1 Portunus trituberculatus
TTTCTTACTTTTTTTATTTTGCTTTCGTTCTTATATTATTTGTGTGTCTTTTAATGGCAATGTCGGATGGTGTTGTTTGAGTGTGTGTGTGTGTGTGTGTGTGTGTGTGTGTGTGTGTGTGTGTGTGCGTGTGCGTGTGCGTGCGTGCGTTATACATTTACATATACATTAAAGCTGCTTGTTTTGTCTCGCCATACACATACATTTCACTCATACATTCATACGTACTGACTTTTTTTCATGCCATTGGAAGAAAAAATGACAGGATTCACTTTGGATGTAATATTTGTGGACTTCCTTTATTTCGAGTAACGCCTGTTTTGTCCTCCTCCTCCTCCTCCTCCTCCTCCTCCTCCTCCTCCTCCTCCTCCTCCTCCTCCTCCTCCTCCTCCTCCTCCCTTCATTTTCCTCCTCTTAATCCTCTTCCTCTCCCTCCTTCCACTCCTCCTCCCTCTCATCCTTTACTTATTTTTATCTCCACCGTGTCCTTTCTTCTCCTCCTCCTCCTCCTCCTCCTCTTTCTTTTTTTTCTCCTCCTTTTCTTTCTCTTCCTTCTCTTCCTCCTCTTCGATTCATTTCAACCTTTTAACGTGACTTTTCCTCATTTTCCTTCCCTCTTAATTTTACGTGCAGTCCTCCTCCTCCTCCTCCTCCTCCTCCTCCTCCTCCTCTGGCCTTTCATCCTTACCAGCCTGACATTCCTTCCTCACTCTTCTCTCATGCCCTCACCACCACTACCACCACCACCACCACCACCACCACCACTAACTGAATCACCCCGCCAGGTAAGTAAAGGTGTGGAGCAGGTGGACTGGTGGTGTTGGTGGCAGGTGCTCGTGTAAGAACATAAGAGGAAGGTGTTGCGTGCTGAGAGAGAGAGAGAGAGAGAGAGAGAGAGAGAGAGAGAGAGAGAGAGAGAGAGAGAGAGAGAGAGAGAGACACCACACCCTTGTTTCCTGTGTCTATAGTGAGAAAGGTGCGATGTAGAGTAGAGGTGATGGTGAGGGTCTCTCTCTCTCTCTCTCTCTCTCTCTCTCTCTCTCTCTCTCTCTCTCTCTCTCTCTCTCTCTCTCTTTTCTCTATATTCCTGTGTGTGTGTGTGTGTGTGTGTGTGTGTGTGTGTGTGTGTGTGTGTGTGTGTGTGTGTGTGTGTGTGTGTGTGTGTGTGTGTGTGTGTGTGTGTGTCTTTTTCATTGTTATTTTCATATTTCCAGTACCAGTTTTGTCACTTTATTTATTCACTGGCGCCTCTTTCGTCCCCTTATTCAGTTCTTTTCATTTATTTTTCGCTGTTTGTGTTGCCCTTAACCAGTGCCCATAAGAATTAATAAGTAAATTGAAGGACATGAACAACCATAGCATTTTGGTCCTAGTAAAATGAATCAGAGAAAAAAAAGCTAAATATTTTGATACAGCAATAGTTAAAGACCGCTGGACATTTCCCCTTGGACACTTCCCCTCGGACACTTCCCCTCTTCTAGACACGGAAAAAATAAAATGTACGGGGAGCAAATGTTCAAGGGGAAACATGCCTCGTGGGGGGTAAATACTCATAGGAGAGAGAGAAAGTAAGGGAGATTATACGAGGGTAAATGTTTAGAGGGGAAATTATGGTTAGTAGGGAGTAATGGCTAGGGAAATTTAATAAGGGTGTTATTTTTAAGTAATTGTTAAAAAAGGAAAAGGGAAAAGGGGAAGAGGTTGTAAAAAGAGGAAATTTTGAGGCATTCTATCAGGAGGCAAGAGAAGAAAAAAGAAAAAAAATTAGGAAAACTATTGAAATGATAAAATTCAGGAAATATTTAAGGGAAAAAAGCAACCAATGGAGAGAGAGAGAGAGAGAGAGAGAGAGAGAGAGAGAGAGAGAGAGAGAGAGAGAGAGAGAGAGAGAAGATTGGAATAGAAGGAAGTGTAAATAGATCTTGTACTTAACCATTTTGAGATTAGTTATCCTTGTCATTGTTGTTGTTGTTGTTGTTGTTGTTGTTGTCGTTGTTGTTGTTGTTGTTGTTGTTGTTGTTGTTGTTGTTGTCGTTGTTGTTGATTTGGTGGCATCTGGCTCTATTATTTCTATTTATTTCTTTACTCCTCTTCTCTTATCTTCGTGCGATTGTTTAAGTGTCACTTCTAGTCTTTAATTTCCTGTGTGTGGGGGTTGGTATGTGTGTGTGTGTGTGTGTGTGTGTGTGTGTGTGTGTGTGTGTGTGTGTGGGTGTGGGTGTTGGGGAAAAACTCTCTCTCTCTCTCTCTCTCTCTCTCTCTCTCTCTCTCTCTCTCTCTCTCTCTCTCTCTCTCTCTCTCTCTCTCTCTCTCTCTCTCTCTCTCTCTCTCTCTCTCTCTCTCTCTCTCTCTCTCTCTCTCTCTCTCTCTCTCTCTCTCTCTCTCTCTCTCTCTCTCTCTCCTCTCTCCCCTCTCTCCACCTTTCCTCTCCCCCATTCCCTTAACCACACTCTAGCGTACCATAACACATCATAACCCACCACGAAACCAGCGTAACCAA